>NC_142129.1:70880250-71183280 GCF_024610735.1 Ursus americanus
GCCAGAGGGAACCTGTGGGGACCTCTTGCCCACTCCACTCAGAGTGCGCTCTCTTTGCTCCTCACCTCTCCTCCAGGCAAAGGCTGGTTCATCTTCCAAGCTGCACACATATATCACCTCATCTTCTATACTGGCACATCTCCCAAGTTCCTTCTCAAGCACTTTTTTATACTTTGAGTGAAGCCCTCATTTTACCTACTGGAATTATTTCCCCATGAGATGCAGAATTTTTTCGAATGCACAGACTAAATAATTCTTTCTCATCTTTGTATCTCCAGTAGCTGGCAAAAGTCCTGACATAGAGTGGGTATTCAGAAAGTGCTCATTGAATAAATAAAATGCTCATCATTCATGAGGTAATAATGGGACACAAAAACAGGTTTCGAAACAATTTAGTGAAAGAAATACAATGTAAAGCAACTTTTACTACACTAGAGAACATTATATAACACAAGAATAAAATTCTATTTTAAATGACAAAAATTACTTCAACCCTTCAGAAAAGTAGCATGGCAATACCTATTAAAAATCTCAGCAACCTATTCATTCCTGAGAAGCAGCTAGGATTGTTTCCAAAGGAAAAAGCAAAAAGAAAAAAAATAAATAAATAAAAGTAACTGAAGTGTCACAGAAATTTTCATTAATTAAAAAATCAAACTATCACGAAGTCTTTATATAGGAGGAGAATGAGCAAAGCAGCATGCATCAACTCAATGAAATATTATGCAACCAAAAAACTGATACTTTAAGACTGCAGAAATACTGTGCACTATTTTTTTAATTTTTGAGGTTACATCTAGAACACTTCATCGTAAGTTTATTTAAAGGGGCGCCTGGGCACTCAGTCAATTAAGCGTCTGCCTTTGGCTCAGGTCATGACAGGTGAGGTGTCTCAGCTCAGCAGGGAGCCTGCCTCTCCCTCCCCCTCTGCCTGCCACTCCCCCTGCTTGTGCTCTCTCTGTCAAATAAGTAAATGAAATCTTTTTTAAAAAAAAATTACTTAAAGGATGCAAAGTTGTCATTGTTGGCATATTGCAAGCACTGACCTTTTAAAAATAAAATGATTACATTATCTCTTTAATTCTACTGAGGTATAATTCACATCCAGGTATAATTCACATCCATACAATTCACCCATTTAAAGTATACAATTCATGGCTTTTAGTATATTCACAAAGTGGTGCAAATATCCACACAATCAATTTTGAGCATTTTCATTATCATTACCTCAAAAAGAAAGCCCACACTTCTTAGCTGTCGATCCAGTCCTCTCACAGCCCTCCCACCCAGCCGCTGGCAACCATTAATCTACTTCCTGTCTCCACAGAGTCACCTATTTTGAAATTCACCTATCTCAGCGGACTCCTACAATATGTAGGCCTCTGTGACTGGCTTCTTTCTTAGCATAATGTTATCAAACTTCATTCATGTCATTCCATCTACCAATGTTTCATTTCTTTTATTAATTAATAATATTCCATTGTATAGATATACCACTTTTTTTTTTTTAGATATACCACATTTTACTTATCCATTTCCCAGTTGAATTGTTCTCACTTTGGGGTTATTATGAATAATGCTGCTCTGAACATTTGTATAGAAGTTTTTGTGTAGACATGTTATTTCTCTTGAGTATTACACCTAGGAGTAGAATTACTGGATCATATCATAACTATTCTTATTTGGGAAACTAGAGACTATTTTCCAAAGCACCTGAACCCTACAAATCCTCACCAAAACTCCTCATTGTCTGTCTGTTTTATGCTAGTCGTCCCAGTGGGTATGAAGTAATATCTTACTGTGGTTTTGACTTGCTATTCTCTGATGGCTAATGATGCTGACCGTCTTTTCATGTGTTTATTGGTCATCTGTATATCTTCTTTAGAGAAATGCCTATTCAGATCCTTTGCCAATTTTTAATTGGATTTTATTGTCTTTTTCTTGTTGAGTTGTAGTACTTCTTTGTATATTCTGGATACTAGTCCCTTATAAAATATATGATGTGCAAAAATGTTCTCCCATTCTGTGGGTTGTCTTTTCACTTTCTTAATGTTATTCTTTTAAATGTGTCCTACCATAATCCATACCAATTCCTACCATAATCCATATAAAACATACATGAATAAGTGCTAAAAAAATTTGCATCACTCCTTTTCTCCTTGAAATCATATCTCATTCCTCTTTTCCCTCAGAATTTTATCCTAATATATTTATGCTTGAACATTTTTTACTGATTTATGAATACTCTATCATACTTCTCTGCAAAAAAAGTTTTATACATACGTCACAATACTTAAATGCCTCTGATTTCCTATGACAATATAACTCAAAGCTTTAATATTTTTCTTATGCATTCAGTTATAATTATTTTTCTATTTTTAATATAAACTACTTATAATAATTATTAATAGGACACAATATATACAATGTTTATTGTGACAAACAGTCATTAAACATAAGGAATAATTTTTTTTTGGCAATGTACTGCTTAGTAAGATAGATGGGGTAGGGGATGGTTAAGGGGCCTTAAGATGTGCCTGAATCAAAACTATGAATTGGTTGGTCCTTCGTTTGATGGTCAGGGCTTTGAAAACCTGGGGCCAATATGCTATAGCTAGATGACAGATGGGGGACAGTTTTTTTTGTGAAACAGGAGAAGGCTATGGTAGAAGGAAAAGTGGGAAAGAAGAGTCTGCATGATGCCCAGACGTCGGTGTGTTTTCAGGGAGATCGGTTTTCAGAAAGAATACATCCAATTAATAATAAGGATCTGAAAAGAGATTCTCTTAAAATTATCCAGCCTACATACCTCTTGGAAATTCTTTTCGTACTCCCCTAAGTGTACATGGTCCCCAGTTGGAAGACAGAGGCATTAGAGGTTCTTACACTCCCTGGGATGATTACGCATAATGAATACTTGTCTTATTACACAAAGTCTTGCTTTGCTGACACCTTTTTCTATACAGGACAGAAGTGGTCTCCTGGGTGGAGAAAGCAGCTTACTTTCTCCAAAATTTCATGATCAAATAGGACGGGTCAAAGCAGTCAAGACATTTCAAATAATAAAGAAGGTTTGTATTCGGCAGTTGGTGAGAAGAAATCTAACTGCTGATTACTTTTATGTCCTTTTCTTTTACCCTAAAAGTTTGATGGCTTCGAATCACTTGCTACACTAGACAGCGATATACAAATAACCCTAAAATAGCTACTTTTAAAATCAGATTTAAACTTGACAAGAACTTATGACTGGGTTAATATTGCTTATACTCATCTAAATGTCACTTTGACAAACTACATGTTTGTCTGGATGACATCTCCCCCTAGGCATATGGTGCTTCCATTAACTCCGGTGTTATCTTTGTAGCAGGAGAATATGCCTCATTGTTTTCAGAATATTCATAATTTACAAGGCCTCTCTCTTTGGTCATGATTCATAATTGCTCATAACATTGAGGGGAAAGATCCCTGCACAGATGCTATCCTGTGTGTGTATGTGTGTGTGCGTGTGTTTAATTATTATTAATTTCAAAGAACAAAGTGTTCTCTTTGAAGCAAATGTTTAATAGTCATGATCCAAATTTTAGATGAAAATGATACCTTATAAAGTATAACATAAAAAAAAATATTATAGCAACCCTGGACAATACAGGGAAACTTTACAGAAGAATATAAATTCAACAATTCCATTCAATGGCATTTATTAAAAAGTTATCTTGCACAAGACTCTGTGATAGAGATATGGAGGATAAACACACTTCAGCCCTTGAGTCTATCACCAAATTGGCATCACAAAATAGACAAAGAATCTGAGGGTTATAAGGGGATTTGTGAACCAAATATTTATCCCCAAACTTAGGTCGTCAGAATTCAAAAACATTCTCTGGAGAACTGATGACTTCTAAAATCAGTTTCAGAGTCAAATATCCACGCCCCCCCCCCGCCCCTGCCCCCATCTGCTCTTCCTGCCAGTAGCACGAAAATTCAAACAAATCAACAACAAACCTTGCAAAATAGACAATATTTCATGAGAATAGTGAAAGTGATTTTGGAAAAGACCACAGAAAATGAGGATCTCAGGATCCTCTTTATAATCAATAATTAAAGATGAAAACAATCTATATAATTCTATTGATGCTTTAAGAGAGAATAAAATGATTACAAATTTTTTAAATCTCCTGAAAAAATAAAAATAAACAAAAAGGACCCTTTACAATTATGTTTAAATGATGGACAGTCAATGTGTTATCATAAAACTTTCAGAATATTCCTAAAAAAACCCTTAATTCATTTTTTTCCTAAAAATCAGCACATAGTTGCAAATAAAAACCAGAACAAACTGTATTTTCATGATTATCAGTTTGTTTTCTATAAGAACCAAATCTCAATTAAACCTTGGATGCCTATGAGACACGAAATGTTGATCTCCATCTTAAGTGGATTCACCTTCAGTGAACTTTTTCCAGTGCCAATTACCCTTGAGCCTCCTATATCTTTCTAGTTCCAATTAATGAGCAACATCCTAGCCAGCTAAGCCTACTGGAATGATCTGTGTTGGAAGGGGCTTTCTGCTGTGGAACCTACTGCTGTCTCTTCCCAACTCAGTCCCCTTTCCGAGCACCACGTGTACCCTCCGTACTCCCCCTTCAGCCTTGGTGCCCAGGAGCCCATCCGAGCCAACTGCTGAGAAAGACACACAAGTCTCCCCAGGCTGTGAGTCTTAATGGGTTTTGTTGTTAGTCACTCTCAAACA
This sequence comes from Ursus americanus, assembly GCF_024610735.1. Lineage (NCBI taxonomy): Eukaryota > Metazoa > Chordata > Mammalia > Carnivora > Ursidae > Ursus > Ursus americanus. Next base: position 70,885,001 of record NC_142129.1, read on the forward strand.
AATATATAATTGTCCAAAAATTTTTACAATAATGACCCCTGGTCTAAGTATCTGAAATTCTTCTTGGAAAGATAAAACATAATCCACTTTTGTTCACTTGACAAACTTGAACTTTAACTCATTAAAACAGTCCCACCACCACGACCAGCACTCCCCACACCCCATCAAATGTCAGCATTTGGCAAACCCTTCCTCCAAGATGGTCTGTCTTCCAGAAAGGAAAATGCAAGGGAAGCACAACAGTGGGTCTCAGGTGAGCAGTCTGCCTTTCCCAGGGGCTCTAGGCAGAGAGTCACCAAGTCAGCTAAGGCATGTCGCTGTGTGTTTAGTCACTCACAAAACACTATCAGTTGTATGATGTCTATCACCCGGTGAATTCACAGCCATTGAATGAGCAGGTTGGAGAAATCAGCCAAAGCCAGAATGTAGGAATGTTTGATTCCCTGATGCTCCCGAAAAGAACAGGGATTTTCAGCCCTATCAGATCACCGCCACCTCTTCACAGCAAATGCTTGAAATCCAGAGACAGTGATTACACACATGGAAAGAGAGAGAAAACTATAATATAAAGGCAAAATAAAGAGACGTAATTTTTACTGTCTTTCAAATGTGTAAACTGTATGTATATATGTATTCTCTTAATATGTAAATAGACATGACTACAATAAATGATTTAATGAGATAATAAGATGCTTGCAACTACTTTTAATAAGTAAATTTGAATTTAAAAGACATTCACCTGAATATTTTCAGTACTCTTTAATGGATATTTTTAAATAAAGATTGAATGTGTGTGTGTGTGTGTGTGTGTGTGTGTGTGTGTGTGTGTGTGTGTATACACATATATGTATAACCATATTCATCACACTGCCCACAAATGTGTACTGGTATGATTTAAATACCACAAGCAGCACTGCTTCTGGTGATAGGATTTCCCAAAATGGTAGATATGTCTTTGGGAAGTCTCCAATAAATCAAAGTACAACTCTGACATACTCAGTAGTGACATTACTGAAAATTTCAGTATATATTAAGACTGGGCCAAAAAAATTTTTTTTTGTTTCATAGGTTAAGTGGGGTTAGATATTTGACTCAGGTAATTACAAATAGCTTTTTCACCAACAATCTTCAAAAGAGACATTCTAGGATTTTGCAGAATGCACAGAATAAGCTTTCATTGGTTGGCTATTTTTCTGCATACTCCAGAATGCTGAGCACCTCTGGTCCTCCACCCATCAAACACCAACGGCATACTCCATTCTTTTGGACAACCAAAATAAGTTCCCACCAGTTTCCAAAACACTCCCTGAGGAGAGGCAGTACCACTCCCACTAAGACCCATTGAATAAAACGGTCCTAAAAATACTGATTGGGGACTAACAGGATACCAGACACAGTGCTAGGCAGTAGGGACAAAGTAGTGGTGGGGGGGGAAATATATATATATTATGTCTTAGAGCACAGTGGAGAAAGTGAATTTAACACCTACCCAAGTAATTATATCAATACAAAATACTGTTCAGTGCTAGGAAAGGAAATTATAAACTAATTTCGGTGGTGGTGTCATCAGACTTTAACAGTTTGTGGATCAGTAAACTTATTTTCTTTTATTAACTTGGAGACATAAATAGGGTTGTCAGCTTTTTAATTTTCAATGAAAGTTTTTTTAAAAAATAATAACTACCATTTACAATCACCATGGTAACAAGAAAGCAGAAAAGAAATTATTTTTGAATTTTAAAACACATAAAGCAAAAATGGTAGAAAACCTCACTCACCACATTATTATTTTTCTCTTTTTGCTGTGGTTTGATAAAAACTTATCACAGATTGGCATTTTTGTTACCATAGTATAAGATCTTTGCTGCTCCAAGAGTGGTCTGCAGACCAGCAGCATCAGGATCGCCTGAGAATTTTTGAAAAAGGCAAAACGTGCAGGCCCCACTTCATTCCTGCTGCATCAAAATCTCATTTTAATAAGATCCCCAGGTGATTCTCATCCACATTAAAGTTTGAGAAATGCTGTCCTAAAATAGATGATACTGACCCTCCAGTGGCTGCAATTCAGCCATAACCATGGACATTTGAGACTCAGTAATGATCTTTAACACTCAATAACCATTTTCTCAAAGAAGGTAATTGAGGGGTCCTGGAAAAATGAGGGCACAAGATGAAGCATAAAGCGTAGGAGCTGGTATCCTAAACATCAATCACGTTTCACCCTTTAAACCTCATGACCTTGAACAGAACTGGGGGTGGGGAGCCAGGAGACATGTCATCACAAACACACACGCAGCCTTGCAGGAGCACACGCAGCCTTCAGTAGCACGGACCTGAGTTCCAGGCTCCTGGGTGAGAGAAGGCATCCAGGGACCGTGCTAAATGCTGGGTCTGATTCTGACTGCTTAGTGCTGCCAGAAGACAAAGCAATTTTTATCACCAGCAGTCAGTAAGTCGGCCAACTGTTTAGGTGACTTGACACACGCTACTCTGAATTCACGTTTTAGGATATTTTATCCCACAGTTAGTTTTTCTAACAAAGGAAATCTCTCTAGGTATGTGTTAATTATGGGCAAAGACATGAGGCACAGATTCAGGCCTGTGATGAGCCACTGTGATGGGGAAATAATTGCCAGTGCGGAGCAAGGCCTTTTCGAGACACACAAAAAGTTCCAGTATAGATCTGTGGTGACACATGACATATGGCCACATATGGCTACTGACCACATGAATGCGGTTCGTCCAAACTGAGATATGCTGTGTAGATTTTGGAAACTTGGTACAAAAAACCAGAAAATATATCAATAATAATTTTATATCGATTACATGTCCAAATTATAATATTTTTATATACTGCACTAATAGTAAAATTAAAATAACCTATTTCTTTTATTTCTGTAATATGACTACTAGAAAGATTTGTGGCCTGTGTTAGTTCTGTCGGACAGTGCTGGTCTAGAAGCTCATTAGAAGTATGCATGCTTCAACCATAAGTTAAAAAAATTACATAGATAGATATATCCTAAATCTTGGAGAATACCTGCAGAAAACATTTAGATGGTAGCTGAATAAAAAGGGGACAGAAGAGATATTCAGGAGTTTTTTGTTTTTTTTTTTAACAACTGCTGATCAAGGGACCCCTTTCTGAATTGTCTGCATGGGGGTCCTTAAATTTACATCTAAAAAAGAGAGAACTATCAAGCATTTAATAAAAATAGACAAAGGGGAGGAGTTAGGCTGGAGTGCAATCACAGTGATGATGACTTCTCTCAGAGTCTAGGAATGCAGAGGAGTGGAAAAGATAAACAAATTCCACTGACAATAGCCAATAATTTCCTGGCCTAAACCAGTCAAATAACTAAACCTTCCCACCCCACGTAAAACGGGGAAGGTGAAACCACAGTCTCAACCCTTGAGTCAGATCAGGAAAGGTGCTACATTTGGAAAACAGCCAGAGGCGGCCCATATCGATTGGTAGACAGGTAACTGTAAATTAAACCGAACTCACAGCTCTTCTCCCAGGGTAAAAGAAAAACAGAAAAACTTCCATGGACTTAAAAAATAGATTCAAAAATCATTTTTTTAATATGAAGACCTCCACACGTCCCAGTGCTAAAACAATATCCCCAACGCTGGAAAAGGCTGCTGGGTCAGTTTGGGAATGAGACTAGGAATATGAAGCAAGCAAAGGAGCTGAAGCCATCTCCAATCTGGGCAGATTCCTCTCATTCCTGGCCCCTGGAACAATCCCATCACTTAGGAAAGCTGGACCTCTGCCAACACGCTGCTTCTGCAGTCTGCTGGGGGATGGGTGAGGAGGGTGGAAATGTCTGGGCAGCTGGCTTTTATCACAAAGCCTTCTCTCTCAGAAAGGCTTATAATGAATTTCCTAGACATGATATAACACAGTATTTTAAGTGATTAACCGTACAAAGAGATCACGTTTTAAAAAATAAACGTCTAAGGTGTAAGAGGCCAACAACTACATGAATGAAATCTGATGCAACGTGAAAACATTATATTCTGGTGGTTTTCAATTCCTTTCATTAGATTTAATCTTAACAAATCTACATAGGAGAGAAAAAAACTAACATATTGAGGGCTTCACAGAGGCACCAGGGGCTTCCCCACCTTATTCCACTTAAAAATAACTTTTAATAGAGAATTCACTGGGAGCCATTCACGGTTCTAGGGAGTTCGCATGTATTAAAACTCATGCTATCCTAACAACCCTATGAAGCAGGTATTATTCGTATCCCCTGCTCCAGATGCTCGGGGAGGCGAGCTACCACACAGCCAAGAAGTGCTCGCAGGCTCACGACACCTGGCTGCTCGGCGGGAGCACCCTGACCTCTCACCCCGGCTGTGAAGCCACTGCACAGCCTTTCCTCGCAGATAAGGACACAGAGACACCAGCACAGAGAGACTGATTGTTCATGGCGACAAAGCTACTAAGTGGCGGAACATGGATTCGAATCCGTATCTAACTTTAAATTCTCCTCAGAGGCAGGCTTCCTGTTTTCACCAAACCTTTGCCCCAGTTCGTGATGCTGGCCAAAATGTCGCAGTGTCTTCTTACTCTCTAGAGGATCCTTGCTGGCCACACTTCTCCTTTCTGTTCTCTTAGCCAAACTGTCAATACTCGTACCCTAGTTTAAGCTGCTGGCTCTTGAGGCATGTGAAGGATACGAAGTAGGACTTATGTTCTTCACAGCAATGTAAATTTAGGTATTCAGGTCTATAAGTCTGTCATGGAACATGGAAAATAAAACGCATTGTCTCAATGGACAAATGAGTGAGTAACTCGTATTACTTGTCACTAAAGTACCAAGGAAATAACTAACATTGTGAAATCCATGTTACTAGGGTGTGTAGGACACCCACCTTCCCTAATCTGATCCTGAACACAATGTCCTTAAATCCTGACTTTGTCCGATGAAGCAGAATAATGGGGGGCAGGTAGGGAGGAGAGAGACTCCACTGTGAGAAGAAAAAACTGCGGCCGGGGGCGCAGTGCTCACGTTCTCAGAATGCAGTTTCCTCTTCTACAAATCAGGGATGAAAATACTTACCCACTACTTCACGGGCTTGTTGCAAGAATTTTCTGAAATAACGTATGAAATTGTTCTGTAAACTCTGAAGCCCTACAAAATCTGCTGGGATGATGCAGCGACACTCCTGCCTGGATTAGCCAGCATGCATAAGGGTTTCGGGGCTTGTGAGGGCGGCAATGAGGGAGAGAGGTCTGTCCCTCTAACACCACATACTCAGTAACTCAACCCTCTAGGTCAAATCATCACCGGATTTTAAGGTTGAAGAGCTTTTTTTTTTTTTTTTTTAAACAACAATGAGAGATAATAAGCACTGATTTAAATAAAAAGCTTGAAAATCTAGGAAGGCACAATCATCACCGCAAATACTATCCTAATCAAGTCTCCAAGCGATAGATGAGGGTGCTCTGGGGGAGCTTTCACTGCTAGACCTTCTGATCAAGTGCAAGATGGTGGAAATGTTACCTTCAAGTCACTTCAGAAAGAACGGACATGCATAATGCTAAGGTGTTTTACTCTTTTTTAATAAGCTGGGGGAAAAAAGACTTTAGAAAACAAACCTAACACCTTAAAACTCTAATGTTCAGAACATTTCAGATTTTCCTTGTCAAATTCTTTTTCCTCCTTTTTTCACGCTATCAACATGCCAATATCCGGGTCTGCAATCAACTCTGCCAAGGAGAGGCATATATGAAGAACAACCCTTTAAAGAGAGGAGCAAAATAACTAAAGATCTTCACATTCAACTGCAGTAACAGCTGCCCCTCTCTTAAAATAAAAGATGTCTAATTATTAGTATTCATGCGGTCAGACTATACCCTCGGAAGGCACAGATCCACCCTTTCAGTCCACAACAGAAATCCTTTTAAGCCATTCGACATCCTGTACTGTGCAGTTTTAGACCTGCACATATGTCTCAGTTGGGGGCCAGGGATTGATATGATTACAAACTCTAGGAAAAAAAATTTAAGATAACAAAGAAAGATGACAAAATTAAAAAATAAATAAAAGAAACAGAATTTTTTTTAAAAATTATAGTACAAAGAAGCCAGTAAGCTGACAAATGGCATGCTACTACATTAATAATGGCAACTATGAATATTCATTACACAATAGTCATAAATAGAATGAAGGAAAACCAGAGTGCAGATGGGGCAAAAACTCAGAAAGCTTTGCAAAGAGAAGAAAAGAAGGAATGAAGGAAAGAAAACACACACAAGCCTCAGACGATACTATTTAAGTAAGGGTCCCTGGTGGAAACTTTGATCAAAGATAAGATAGGACAGTAAAGAAGGAATTTCCTTACACAAAGGTAAATAAATAAACAGTATAAACTACCCAGAATGACAGGAAGTGCTTTCAGTAAAAACACAGTCAGGGTAGTCTTTTGCTTAGGATGTTAAGGATTAGAATAATATATCTCCCAAACCACTGATAAGCTTAGTGAAACTGCCCCACCCTCCAATACCTTCACTCCCCACTTAGAGAACGGACAGCCCCAGATAAAAACCCAACGCACTAGTATGCAACCTCAAATGCTTGATCTTTATAGATCCCAGGAATGAAGAGGAAAAACTGAAGATACAAAGAGAATTAACCCCATCACATGTGCTCATGGATCACAGCTTGATTTTCCCTCCCATTAGAAGCTAGAGACTTCATGAAAAGGTCACCACATTGGATCTAGTCTTTCTAGATGATAGTTTCAAGAGAAGCACAGAAAATCCTTATGTTCTAAATGGGTAAAAACACCGCCACACAAATGGTCACTTTCCGTTTTTTTTAAAACGTGCAGATTATTCTAAACTGTTTCCAAACAAACAACTGGGGGCAAAAAAAAAAAAAAAAAAGACGTGGGTACTAAATTATTGACACTGCACAACATCTGGCCTGTAGTTTTTAATTAGACAAGAAAGACTCCTGAAGGCAAATGCCACAGGACTGTTAGAAGTGGAGTGAGCACCTACTCTAAGTAGGAAAATCAATTTATTTGCAGCACTCTCATTTTGTTTCTCAATTAGTCCCACAGCCAAGGGCTACCCTAACACACTCTTAGCATTCATTTGCAACTTAAAAGTCACACAATTTCAACAGTAAATGTAATTCAGCCATCATTTAAATGCAAGGAACTTTCAAGGCTCCTTTTAAAATGACCCAGTCCAGGAGGCTGCCCCCACAGCCCACTTCATCGGTGACCCAGGGGGCTGTCCAGTCCCCTCCAGTCCCAACACCTCACTACCCCTGCGACCCTGCGTCAGTTGCTTAACTTCTCTAAATCTCAGTTTCTCTATCTGTAAAAGTGGAAATAGTAATGCCAACGTTATTAGATTAAATAACGTATTTATTTTATTTATATTTAAGGGGTTTTTTTAAGTGTCACTGTCAATAAACGATTGGTGAATTTCTATGGCATTCTGAAAAATAAGGAAAAAAGAAATCTTATATCTGAATTATGGAAATGAACTCACCAAAAGACTGCAGTAGTATTTTTTTTTTTTTAAGATTTTATTTATTTGACAGAGACAGCCAGCGAGAGAGGGAACACAAGCAGGGGGAGTGGGAGAGGAAGAAGCAGGCTTTCAGCAGAGGAGCCTGATGTGGGGCTCGATCCCATAACACCAGGATCACGCCCTGAGCCGAAGGCAGACGCTTAACGACTGCGCTACCCAGGCGCCCCTGCAGTAGTTTTGTCCTCTTATCCTTTGAAGCAACACTGATTCGGCACATACCAGGTACAAAACACTATGCTGAACAAATGAGATATAGAAGGAGGTAGAAATGCACCTCTGCCCCCATGAACCACATGCTCCCAGGGAGGGGAAATGAGAGGTGATTTTAAGGATGCAAATATCTGCTCAGACAACAGGTCCCAAGGTCATAATAAGTGCCTATGAGAGGAGAACATCCTAATGGAGAAAATTCCCCACTTCATCAACTCATGGACACAGATTACAGAATAGGGATAAAAGGGCTACTCTTGCCAAGACAATGAGTAGGTTCCAGTGAAAACGTTGGTAACCAAGAAAGAGAACCATGTGGATATCATCAGAGCTGACAGGGGAGGCACCAACCCTGAAGTGGGAAAGCAGGGGAGGATTTTCCTCCTTCTGTAAACGGGGTAATCATCACAGGTCCTCCTAGAAATTCTGTCACCAAATGCCAATTGTTACATGTGAGGGATGTGAGTGCTGTTCCCTACTAAAGCCTCGGTTAAGAATGTTCATAAATGCAGAGCTCCTGAGTGTCTTCTGGGATATAAAATCCCATTCACCGAAGCCCATCTAGCTGACAAACCCACCAGGAGGCACTGCTTTCTGCCAGATCCAGTCAGCACGTGGTCATGGCAAGGCCACTGTGACTGAGGAGGGGAACAGTGGCAGGCGGAAGCCTAAGTTTGGACTTCCCAGCCTCAGTTTCCCCATCTTTAAAAGAAGGAGGTTCCTAAAATTAGATCACATGATAAAGCTAGGCAGGCACCATGTGACCTTCACCTTGTGTGGAAAGAAGGATGACATAAATGTCACCAATTGTGACGGGTGCTATGAGTGGCACAATTAAGTTCTATGAAGAAGAGACCTGCTATGTGCCAAGACCTGTTAAAGAATTTACAAGCATTATCTGATTAATCTTCACAGTAACTGTGCCAGGTAGAGATTTACGACCCCTACTGTACAGTTAAGGAAGAGGAGGCACACACAGATTGTCTGCGGGAGATGGGGGGCAACCCAGCTGGAAGATGGAGCAGCAAGATCCCAAAGCTCTTCTTCCTATGATTTTACTCACCGCCCTGCATCAGAGGGAGCTCAGGGTGGAAAGGCATGGGATCACAGCCATAGGAACACACAGAGAACACACAGAGTCACAACCAAAGACAGCCAGGGCCAATCAGTTAATCATTCGAAAGTAAATCAACTCTTGAAGACAAATACCTCGTCCATCAAACATCGAATCACTAGTTCCTGTGACTCATCTCCAAACTGGTGATCCTCACTGATCCCCAAAATGGTGGTAGATGTCCCACTAAAAGTTCATGCACATTTTTCAGACTTCTAACTGGACAAAAATACTATGCATTAATTGTCCCATCTTGCTGGACACACTTGTGGCTTTCACTACAAAAATATTTAATAGACTTTTAAGATCAAAGGAATGTCAAAAAGGTACTAAAGAGGCATATAATATTTCTTTTTTTAAGTGCATAAATTTAAACATTCCTCAAAACAACCTTCAAATAAGCCTAATCATCAGTTCTCTGACACAGAATGCTTTAAACACTCAGCAACCAAACATACTATACACTTTGGTTATTAAATGTCTAGAGAAGTTGAAATAATCAATATTTTATGTTCATTAAAATTTTTTATGTTGAAAAATACTCATCTGAGACCTAAAGAAAAATAACAGCTTTCATTTAGAAAGTTACAAGCATCAAGAGAAAAAAAACTGATAAATATAAGAAAGGAAGAGATTAAAAAATCATTTGCAGATGATATGATTTTTTACCTAGAAAGCCCAAAGGAAGCCCCTGAAAAATACTGGAACCCATAGGGTTTAGGAAAATAGAAAATAAACATGTAAAATCCTACAGGAACAAGAATAAAAATTGATTCTCATTCTTAATTAGCAATTATTTTTTAAGAGATGTCTTAAAATAACATTAATGACAAATGAAAAAAGCAAGTCACAAAGATTAAGAAAACTACAATAATGTACTTTATGAAGAGATCTTCATTTAAAAAAGATAAAACATGAACAGTAGTGGGACATACCATGTTCCTACACAGAAAAAAAAAAAAAAAAACAGCTATAAACTGAAAAGGATATTCTTTTAAGAGTATTGCAAGATAACTTTTTTACTAAATATGAAATTTTATTTTTCTAAATTTTCAGTTTTTTTATCATCTGTATTTTTTACCTTTTCATGAGTGATTAGGTGTCATTTTATGTATAAAAATGTAACAGTATTATAATTAAGAACAATAAAAATATCAGAAGTTTTCAAATGTAATCTTTGAGTTTCAAGGCTGTATTTTAATCAAATTTCCGGTTTTCATAAACACCTGAATGTGTCAATTGAGTTACTGAAAATAAGTTTAACAAGACTGAGCAGTAAACACTGAGAAACAAGAAAAATCTGACAGCTTCATTTCTTTCCTTTCCTTTACCCTCAAGATAAATTTAATCTGAAGTTAAAAAAAAAAAAAAAAAAAAGGTGCTACAACCGAGCTCAGCAGCACATCACACACGCCCCTGGCCTCCGAGGAAAAATGCCCAAATGGAAGTGGAAACTAGTTAGAGGCTGTCCCATGTAACTTAAATGCTCCCCAAACAGCAGGAAGGGTTGGCAAATACATTCATTTTTAAAGTAAATATTAACTTCAATGAGCTTGTGACCAGAACACTGATTCTGCTCTCTTGATATTTTCACTTCTCTGATCCTTCTCATCAAAAAGGAAAAAAACAAAAACAAACACTAAGAAGGCACAAATTCTCCTGCTTCTGAGCCCAACTTGGGTCAGAGAAGAATCTAAAATCACTCTCTATGTTTGTGCCCTTGAATCTCCCCTACTCAAGACAAATTAAACACAATATATGCACCACAACCAGTCCACGAAATGCAGTGGGAAGAATGAGGAAGTTCACGTCTCTTTTTAGGGGTCATCATTCTGGTAATTGTAGAACAGGGGCCAATTACTATAAAACATCAGCATCTCCCGCCTGCCGCTGTGCTCCTCTTCCCTCACCCAGTCACTGACCAGAACAGAATTATGTCGGTCACAGCGGAAGGATGGCACAGGCAGCCCAAATGTCATCAGTAGCCGGGACCCACCGCCTGGGCTGTGAAGGGGCTCAGGGCGAAAGAAGCATCATGCCGGTGGCGGAACCATCTGCTTCAGACAAGATGGAGTTCACTGTCCCCACCAAGACTGGGCAGTTTTAGGGAAAAAAAGGAAAGAAGAAACCCCAGTGATGTTAGAAGTACAGGGAAGAAGAGAAAGGAAAAACCGGTTGCTTCTCTTCTCAGCTCCCAGGTTACCAATGAAAAGGAATACAAAGTAGTCAACCCACCTAAAATCATTCTTTTTCTGGCTAAGGTATAAATATTAAAAATATCTGCCTTCTTCTGCTATGTTTTTCACCTTCATAAAGATTTTGGTTGTCACAATATGAAATAAAAATGAAGCTACAGTCACTTCACATGCTCATGTGTGTGTGTGTGTAGTTAGGATTTAAAGAACTGAGTTTATTATCTGACATTCTCTGTTTAATATTAACTACTTGCCTTGTTCAAGGAGGCAATTTTGCACTCACCAGAAGATCTTCTGACACTGTTTTCTGACCACGCCAGTTAAAGTACATGCCAGCATCGAGTCCGTAATGCCTCCCCGCTGGAACCAATCTGTAGCCAGGCCGAAGATCCATGGTCCCGGGTCCAATCATCACCCTTCCACAGCCTTCACTGTCTGCAGAGCCCTAAGGTCTAGTTGGAAATCTGTATTCAATTCCTACTACCAGAAGGATCAAGTTTATATCTCAAATAATTCCATCCAATCCCCACCCAAATCCAGGCAAAAATGGAAATACAAGCACAGTTTTAATGCGACCTTGAAACTGAAATCTAAAATGCAAAGAATAATTCAGACAAAAGACCTCCTTGATCTCACACTAACCATGTTTCTCTTGAGCAACTTATTTACTCTTCCTGGACCTGCCTCCTCTCTGTAAAGTTATATTCGGAACAAAAATGACACAGCTCTGCTGCAGGAATCCTTTAGGTTTACTCGCTCTTACTCCTTATGAGGAAAATCACTCATCTACAAACATCAGTTGCATCTTTGTAAGAACTTTAGGTTCTCCCCTGATCTGAACGCCACACAGCACACCCATAGCACCCATGTGTTGTTCTTCTCCCTTCTCCTGGTAAGCAGCCCAGTAAAATGCTAAGCACACGCTGGAGTCAGAGACTGAGCTGCAATCACGGATTAGACCACTGTGTAGCTGAGGGGCTTTGAGCAAGTCACCACTTCAATGAGCCTCAATTTCCATATTACCCTTTTGTTGTATTTCCTTTTTTCAGATGTTTCCCCCATACGGGGATACATAGGTTTTACAAAGCTGAGATCCTACTCTCTGTATAATAGTTGTTTTCACTCAACGTTGTAAGTTCTATTTTATGCTTTTTAATATTTAAGAAATTGTCTGCAATGAGCAAAATTATTTTCTTAATAACAACTATTAAAATTATTCAGTGAAAAATATGTAATTGTGATAAGAAGGAAAAATTCTGAACCTGAAAAAAAAAGTCCAGGGTGAGTTCAACATGCCCGTATCACCTAAAAATATATTCAAGTGGAGGGAAATGTATGTATATAAATGTATATATAAAAAATATTATAAGGAAAATAAAGGAAATGTTGTAGATGCTAAAAGTGAATCATCCAAAATTGTGGTCATCCAATTAATGTCATTAATATGGGCTTTAAGATTTTTATCTTCTAATAACTGTATAGAAATTAATGTAAGGGCAAACTAGTGTATCCTGCAAAGTATATATTTATTTATTTCTTCCTTTTATGACTAAAGCACCTTTTTGTTGCACATGTAACACATCATTTAGATAAAGTAATGCAAACCTCTTGGGGAAAGTTCTGATCTCAATTAGGGCATCTGGGGACACACCATATGTTACCAGGCCTTTTGCACACCTGAACCCCAATATCTAATGACCCAAGGATGCTCATTTATAAAATTAAATAGTCTGTCTTTTAAGAAAAGAGAATCAAGCACTGCAGAACATTCTCCATCATTTCACTCGAAGGTGATATAAAGAGAACCACACAACTAAAGATTTAAATAAAGGAACACCTATAACACAAAAGAAATTGTAATTCATGCTTTGAATGACAATTACTAACACAATTTTATCTCATCAATCTTATCTCTTCTTTCTCTTCATCTTTAACTTTATAATTTTCATTTAAACTGAAAAAATAACTGTAAGTTATTCCTATTCATTTTTAGCTGTTGTAGAATAATGTCTACTTTGCCCCTTCCTTGTTAAAAAATTCTTGATCACCGTCTTAGTTTTCTTTTGGCTAAAATATCTAGAAAACTGAGAGATGAAGAAATACACAATCGCAGAACTAGACTATATTTTCTGAGCCAAAAATCAGGATGCATGATCTGAAATCAAGAGCTCTTCGAAAAAATTCAGACCGCACGTGACTATATTAATGTCCATCTTCAATTCCTTTCTAATAGTTCAATAACAGATATTCAGAAAAGTGGCTCTCAATCATTTTCATCATCTGAACACACCTGTGGGATATGACACACTCCTGGCTAACTGCAGCAATGGTATTCTCAAAGTGTGTGATTTTGGTAGGGGTAGGGAAATCTTTAGGAAGCATTTAGAAACTCACCCTCCACACTCATCACTCTTTTATAGAGCTGGTGCAATCTCCTTTTTTCAAAATACTTTAACATAGAACAAATAATGCTCTGAAGTAACTAAGTTATAGTCCTAGCCCAGCTTTAAGGCAAGGAACAGCCTAGAGGAACAGACTAGTTTGTATCCACCAAGACAAATGTCATGGGTGATAACTTCATACTTGGCACATTCCCCGTGGGCAAACTCTGGAATATGCCAAATTCCTGGTACGGTAACCACAACTCGGCCCCTTTCTTTCCCACTCAAAAAAATACATCAAAAAACAATTGAGAGACTGACATCAATCTGCTCTACATTTTTTTTTAAAGGAAATTATTTGCACACTTCATCATTTCAGCTGATAAGAACATGGAGTTGTAACAATGTGTTTGAGGTTGGCTAGACTGGCGTGCTAATTCCCATACACTGAATATGAAGATACCTTCTACACATCACACTTTACAGACATCTCACATAAGAGTATACATAGATTGAGAAACATGAATAAGCACATGGAATTGGTGACTCCAAGACTCTGTTCAATTCCAAGTCTCTTTCAATACTTACGAGTGTGATTTACAAGGTTAGAAAAATGTGTATCAGGGAAAAGTCAAGTACTCTATCTGACAAGATTTAAGCTGAGTATACATGTTAAAACAATTTTTTCTACTTTAATCGCAAAAACCTTTAAAAAATTGTGGTCCGCACATTCCTTACTCTTGCATGTAACATTTAATATCATGGGATTTAGAATTTAGAGTCACTATTTGGAAAGACTTACACACACAAAAAAAGTACTTATCACATAATTTAAAAATTAAGCACATAATATTGCACAAGACACTGTAGTACAGACTACTGACATATTTTCAGATCATTAAAAAAAAATTTTTTTAAAGAAAATCCCCAGACCCATATGCTAGAAAGAAAGAAAGAAAGAAAGAAAGAAAGAAAGAAAGAAAGAGAAAGAAAAAGAAAGAAAGAAAGAAAGAAAGAAAGAAAGAAAGAAAGAAAGAAAGAAAGAAAGAAAGAAAGAGGTAGAGGGAGGACAGAAGGAAGGAGTCAAGGAGGGAGGGAAAAGAAAAGAAAGAAAATTTAAAAACTAAATTAAACCAACTTTATATACGGACAATAAAACAGATTCAGAAGGAAAAACTGAGTATTCCTTCAATTAGTGTCTTTACATAGTGAAAGAACTTCAAAAAACCTCACATTGATGCATCCTGGAGGAATCAAGCTTGCAAAATGGAAAGCAATTTTCTGGTTCCAATTTTTTGTAATTGTGCCTTTTGTAAATTTTATGACAAAAAACAGAGTTAAGTGTGTTTTAGACTACGAAAAAAAAAATTAGTAAGTGTATCTCTCAGAGAAGGACCACTTAGAAAGGTAGGTCTGTCACACTGACCTAAAGGTCAGCACACGCCTGATCGAGTACGAAATGATTCCAGTCCTCTGAAAACCTTAACCCCCTGGCCTAGCTGATTTCAATTATCATTATGGTGCCTAGAGTAAGGAAGAGGCCATCTCAAATGCAACCAAGCAATATAAGGATTCGTAGATTATAAATCACTGGCTCAAATTTCAGTGAGGAGGAAAATGGGTATAACACACTTCTTGTAGCTGGGCCCATTTTGTTCTTATTGAAGAATACCATAAGTACTTAAGTTGTATTAAAAACACTCCCTACACCAAAGGTCAGCTCTCTACAAAAGAATTCAAACATGAAAATCAAAGCACACACGATAAGGGAGCACCATCCACCCAGGAGAGACTTCTCACAGGTTAACGGGACTGCCGCCAGGATGCACAGAGCTCATGAAGAGAAACAGGACCCTACTCATGCTTTCAACTTCTGTAACATTCTAACTTTTGGGAGTTAAGAATATGGAAGTGACTAATTCTCCCAAATGTCATACATTTTACATTTTGTGACATGTACTTCCTCTCTGAATTTTTACAGCACTACCCAGACATTCTAGCCACTGTCTGGGACTAGACATAATTATTGTAATTATGTCTACCATAATTAGGGAGATAGTAAATGTGATCAAACATTTATAGAAAGGAAAACCTAAAGCACAGAATGTTTCGAGAATCCAAAAATTTCAACTAAGTTCAATGACAGAATTAAGGAGGAAGTGAGGCTCTCTTTCAGCCACCTGAAATGTTGCATTTGAAAAATGACTACATATCAGATTAGTGGCAAAATCAGAGAATAGTCTGTAAATTTCTAGACTTCTTGCATGGGACAGGTTCCAGGGATATCACACATAACCACGGTGAAAACAAAACCGGATATAAAGTAATGTAAAATCTTACTACAAAGAGAGTGAGACTGAATCTCTGCCCAGGTTCAACATTCCAAGATGACAGGAGCTGGCCAACAGGTACATGCCAGCGGGCTTCAATTCTGTGAGACTTACTAGCTGAGTCAGGTTCAGAGCATATTCGGAGGCTGACATAAAACAGACATCAATAAACATTTGCTGCACAAATCTTTGAATCAGGAAGCATCATGACAAGAAAGACATCTGGGGAAGGGTGGAGTAGAGGAGTGAGAGATGGAACAGTGAGATCAATTAAGAGGTTACTGGGATAAAAAAGGTAAAAATGATAAAGTCCTAGTGGCAGCTGGAATGATAATGAAAGCATTAAAATAAGAGATGACCAATGAGGGTGGAAAGGTGGGCAAGAGACAGATCATGGAAGGCCTTGAACATCAAGTTAAGAGTCTGAACTTGAACCTGCAGCTGAGAGGAAGCTTTTAAAGTATTAAGCTAGAGAAAACCATGATTTGCATTTCAGATCTGTAATAGTGTTGGAAGAGGAGGCAAGTGTAGGCCGGGAAGCCGGTGAGATGCTGCTTCTGCCCTGGGAAATCACCGATATGGGAAAGAGAAAACGCACAGGTTTTGGAATATTTTATGTGCTGAGACTGACGTGATGAGGAGACACAGGCAGAAACATCTAATCTCTGCATGTGGAGTTCAGAGCAGAAAGCAAGGTCAGCCACACTCATGTAAGTATAATAAGGGAGTAGCCAAAAGCAAGGGATGGACGGACTCCTCGGGGAGTGCGTGAAAAAAAATGAACACGGTGGACGCAGGGCTTCTGCTGCCACGGAAGACATGGGGAAGACCTGCCCGCGCTCAGAGCCTTGGCTGAAACACCTGTACAAAGGAAGAGATGGGATAAGAAAGGAGAAATAGATAAGGAAAGAATCAATTACACAAGCTTCTGGAGTGAAATCAGGGAAAGGAATGAAGAGGGAAGGAGGAGGAACATACTAGGACAGGCGAAAAGTCACATCCTCCTCAAGACTAGAAAAAGGGAAGTAAAATGGAAGCAAATGAAAGTACCTGTATGGGCAAGGTGCTGACATCTAAGAGTAGCAAGTGTTCTAAGGAGTTGGGGGGTGCAACGGGTTGGATTGTGTCCACCAGCAATTCTTATGTTGACCTCTTAACCACCCCCCCCCACCCCGCGCCTCTGCATGTGATCTTATTTGTAAATAGGGTCAGTGCAGATGTCATTCGCTAAATTGAGACCAGGTCATGCTGGAGTCGGGTGGGCCTCTAATTCAATATGACTGGTGTCTTTATATTTTTTCTTTTTTTTTTTAAACTTAAATTCAATTAATGACTATATAATGTATTACTGGTTTCAGAGGTAGAGGTCAGTGATTCATCAGTCTTACGTAACACCCAGTGCTCATTACATCACGTGCCCTCCTGAATGAACTAGTGTCTTTATAAAAACGGGAAAGTTGGATCCACAGACACTCATTAAGGGAAGGTGATGTGAAGACACATAGGGCAAAGAAGGCCACCTACAAATGAAGGAAAGAGGCCTGGGACATATCCTTCGGTCAAAGCCTTCGGAAGGAACCGACCCAGCCCATGCTTTGATTTCAGACTTCTAATCTTCGGAACTGTGAGACAATTCACTTCTGTTGTTCAAGCCACTCAGTTTGTGGTACTTTTCTATGGCAAGTCTAGCAAACTAATACAGAGGGAAAGTCATCTCCTGAAGGAAGGAGGGGTGGAGCAGGGTAACTAGAAGGTTTGAGGGACGTGGAAAGGTTTCAGCAGGAAACAGGCCAGCCACACAGTGCAAGACTGTGCACAGCTGCCTCGGGGTTCCAGCTAAGGCCGGAGACGATAAATTTATTTACAGAGTGATTTCCTCAAGCAGCTCTTGGCAGCCACTGGGTAAGAGAGGAAAAGATGCCAGTTCAGAATCGAGGGCTGGCAGAGTAGATTACTAGCAAAGTACAAAGGGAAATGGCCATCGAGGATACTGGCAAGGGAGTGATGTACCATGAGCCATGAGCGAACCAAGAAGGAAACAGAGAAGGGGGTGGGTTGCAGGCTGAAGAATGGGATAGGGTAGGTGGAGAAGGGGTCATGTGGAAACAGGGAGCCAGCAAAGAAGAGACAGAAGGAGTACAGCAGGAGTGAGGAAGCCAACAGGGACTTCCTTTCCACAAGAAAGTCAGGGAAGTCAAAAGCCCGACGGCTATATACAATCTATACGTTATTCACAGACTCTGAGGCCTGAGGTGGTAAGAGTAGTTAGGTGGTGAAAAAACTGCAACAGCTCCCACCATCCCGCAATGCATGGAAAATAATGGCCAGGGGTCTCCCCAAATCATATTTGTACCTGATTCCTAGAATCTGGTTCTCAGAAAAATCACTGCTGTATTTCTATCTTCTCCGGTATTACCAGTGTATCTTTATACAAAATTACAAAGAGGGGCTTGGACCAGATCAATGCATACTACCCCCATGGATCACACAAAATTATTATATTAAGCAGAGACGAAGCAAGTTAACCAATAAAAACGTACTTGAGGAAGTTACAGATCAGACGTAAAAATGTTAAGACATTTCCGATGCTCTGTACACATCTCCTTAGGGTACAAAAAATAAAATAGCTGGAAAATGCCAAAACGTGTTGGCAGCCCCTTCAACTTTGCAAACATGGAACAACTGACCAGAGCACGGAATAATTAGAAAATTTGTAAATGACCATTCAATTTTTTCCAAACAAATAAGTGCTTAATTATCCGGATTATATATGATAAACAAACAAAACTCTTTGCATTTCAAAGGTTTATTTCAATCACTAGAATTTTTGTATGTCTCACTAAAGAGCCAAGCACAGTCAACACTTTGTTCTGGCAATTCATCGTAGCTAAAATAACAAAGGCATGAAGCAGAACAAAAACTACACAATCTAACCTTTTTAATTTACACACAAGAACAATTCATAAATTGTTGTGGCTTTAGACATTTCCAACTCTTTCTATGCATGTACATTTATACTTACTCAGAAGTTTTTACTTCCAAAGTTTGAAAAGTTTTATGCGGAGTACTTTTACATTGGAGATTAACTGTGTTTTCTGACCTTTTACATTTTAGGTCTCATTTTAAAACAAATCACTAAATAAAAAAATAAGATTCAAAACCTTCCTTGAAGTCATAGTATAGTACTGTTCACTGGCACAAGGAAAATAGGACCACTCGGGGACATGGCCTATGACATCCACTTGGGACAAAAAGGTGAGAAAGAATTCAGAAAGTTCTGCAACTTTATAAAAGGATATGAGGATATCCTTATAAATGGTTAATCTATCCACATCAAATATACAGATTAAATCTATAACATAAAATGCTTCCTATTTTAATCAGGGCCCAGATACACAATGAATGAAGGGCAAAATGATGGTCCTCTCCCCAAATATGATGGGCTTCAACAAAATTCCCTAATCCAACAAAATTGCCTATTGTAAACATCCCTCCATACTTAACCTCCCAAGTGCCTCATTCTCTCTCCACAACAAGCATTAGCACACCATTTCTGAATATAATTCCAGGGTGCATATAAAAATTAGCACTCACGGTACTTCAGCCTATTTAAGAATGAATGAATAGGTCTTTCAAATAGGTCCACATCTCTTTTTCTCCTCTGTTCAAGGTCAAACATTTACACACACCCTAGAGAAATCCTCTAGCAATCAGGCAGTAGCATCTAAACTCTAGCCTCGAGGTCAGGAGCCCTCTGCCTCATAAATACTAAGTAAGAAGAGAGTTGCCACACCTTGATACATATCTAAGAAGGTGACCCAGCCCCCACGTTCCAAGAGTCAAATCTTACCTGAATTCCAACAGACTACAAGAGGAAAAGACAACCAAGAAATGAGTTCAAGAAAACTTCTAACACTGTAGTCTAAAGACAGTCACAGAACAACTTGGTGACTTCCTATTTATTTAATCACAGACCCAGTGCTCTTTTCTGATCTTAGTAAAACTGTAAGTTCGTTTTGATTGCTATGTAAGATCTTATCCTACATTTAACGATAGAAAGCAACTTGAAGATCACCGTCTACCTGACTGGTTTTACAAATGAGAAACCTGAATGAATGGGTAGAAACTGGCAAAGGAGAATCCACACTGTCTGACATTCGGTTCAACACTCTCTCTCCTTATTAGCAACAGATATTTACTTATAGTCAACAGATATTTATTGAATGTTAACCATGCGCAAGACACCTAAGGATTACAAAGCTGAATGCAGTCATCCTCTCAAGGAAGGAATCCAGAAAGTGGTGGGTTTCAGACAATACTTTCACAGTTTTAACAGGTGATGATTTACATATGAAATTTTAGAGAAGTATCTGAAAGTAACTCTCCTTATAGCTCTAATTCTTAATTTTGAACTAAGTCTTTCCTTCCTCCTTATAGCCCTTCCAAATACAGGAGATGTCATGGTAAGAACATCAGTAAAGACATGATGATGATCATGGCGGCGATGACATACACAAGGACAATGACAATACCACTACGAGACACTTACTATGTGCCCATCACTATTCTGTAACCTTTATATAGGTAGCTTATTTAATCTTCACAATGACCTTAGGAGGGAAATAAGTATCTCTAATTGATAAAAGGTTTGGGAAAAGTTAAGTCAATTGCCCTTGAAAGGGTAGTCTAGTCGAGTTCGGGTTTACAGCCAGGCATGCCTTTACTACTACTGTCTCCTAAGTGTCTGACCCCGGCACTTCCCATAATTAACTGGAAATTCCCTGGCCCCTCTGGACCTCAATTTCTTCATTAGTGAAACGATGAAGTTGGCCACGTGATTTCCAACATCTCTTCCAGGTGTACCATTCCGAGATTTACTAATTTGAGCTTTTTATCCAATCTCTTGTGGTGCAGAGGAAGGAAAACACTTTGTAAAAGCTACGGATAATTCTGCCCCAAATTACAAAATCCAGACCTTTGTGCAGAGGTTTCCGGGTAAAGGAGGGTGGGTTGTTATGGGCTTGATATATCCTTAACTTTCATCTAGGTTCCAGCCTCAGATTTTTTTGAAAGCAAATCTCACAGCCACATGACAAAATAACATGTAATCATTAACAATGGCATTTAAACTAAACAGGAGGTTTTTCAAATCCCTAATAATGATTAGGAGTCCTCTGTAAAAACATGGGAAAATACCACGTTATTGGTTACAAGAAAAAAATCAGGATGTAATATATGGCTTATGTTTTTCTGTTTCTGAACAAGGAGAAAGAAGAAAGAAGAACATTCAACAGTGGCTGTAGCTAGATAATAGGATTGGGAGATTTTTCTTTCTCCTTTTCCTTATTTTTCTTTTTTATGTAAGCTTAAATTACCTCCCTAATTAGAGGGGAGACTTTTCTTTACAAAGAGGAAAAGGTGTCCAATATTCTCACATAGATTTCTTCTGAGAAGAAAACACTCTCCTAAAAACATCTCAGTAACACCGCAGACATTCCAGAAATACAGGTTTAGAGGAGAACATCATTATTACCTACTATAGATAGGGAAGAAAATAGTCCTCTATTGCTTCAGGTCTAAAATAACTAAGTTTTACAGGATGTTTCAGGACTATTGCTAGGGGAAGTTGTTCTGGAGTCCAGGGACACGTAGCTCCAGAGAGCTGGGCCCCAGGAAAAAAAGAACAGGTGCAATAGATGAAGCAGCGGACCATGAGAGCCAAACGGCACTGGCCGCATCCAGAAATCCCGATGGGGGCAGGTTCTCCCTGAGTGGTCCTGCCCTGCACTACGGCCAACCACATGGTCAAGGAGACTTTCCATGAGTACAAATGTCCTCACTTCTCTGAAGCATTACAGCAGAGGGACAACAGGTACCATATTTCATGGAATCGGCAACTGTTAAACAACCACCACCAAACTAATCTATGCTCCATTAGGCTGCAGGATAAGCACATTGCGTGTATACCTCTGTGTTCACATATAAACTCCCAATATATATACACACGTGGCCCAGTTTACAACACAGATCAATAACTGTGGCTTTGGATGGTGACAATGAAACACTTTATAGCACTCTTGAGAATATTGTGCAAACACATTGTGTCTCTGGTGATTCCCACTGATACTACACAAAACTCAGGAAAGAATACAATTTAAAAATCACTTTCAGAATGCTATTAATTACACAGGAACCCTGGGCCTTACTGGAACAGACTTTTTTTGCTACTTTGTAGCAAGTAGATAAAGGCAGATCTGATACACAAAGAATAGAAAAACTGGAACAGGAAAAGTCAGCTTCTCCTTTGGGAGTCTGACAGACAATATGTGGCGTCAACATCACATCACACCATGATTCAGAGGAGGGCTGCAGGGAGCCACGATGCCCAACTCCCCAACAACTCCAGACTTGCCCTAAGCACCCACCTCACATTGGGCTTCGCCAGCTCCACCACCATTAAGAAGGCAGCAATACAAAGGCCTGTGGGTATCTTTTATTCATTGAAAAGGACATATTTCTGTTGATTGCTACCAAAACTCATTCGAATGATTACTTAAAACTGAAAATAATATAATGTAACTAGAGAGATCTCTTTTTTTTTTTAAGGCATTTTTTTCCTAAGTGCGAAGTTGGCACCTATTAACTGTACCTGGCAGTAATTAAATACATCTAACATTAGATAAAGAAATTTAACCTACCTCATCAAAGGTGGTTTCGTCTTTCTTCAAAGCTATAAAATAAAAAGGGAAGGGAAACAGTTATTGTGAAACATCTCAAAGAGACTAAGCATCTAAGTTCTAGAAAACAGAAAGAAAACAAAGCAGTATGGTGTTTTCATTTCAGAAAGTAAAATTGTACCCCAACCTGAATAACAATGTTATGATACAAATAGGAAAGCTGCAAATGAGACAGAGAATTGCACAGCATGCATCTTTGTGAAACACTTTCATAAATATGTAAATGGACCATCCTCCCAAATATGGAAAAGAAGTATGCATATCTTTCCCCTATCTCTTCTTTAGTAAGAAAATGTTTTAATGGAAGTATGAAAGCATCAAAAAGTAATCTTAAAGAAATTTCCCCTTCAACTTCTGGGTTTTGAGCATATATCATTAGGCACAGTGTGTGGTCCTCCCAAACCAACTGTCAGGATGACACCCACTCTGCACAGTGCCCTGAACGAGATTTTCATGCCGAGAGAAGTTTAAATACAGCGATGAAAGACTAAGCATGTAAAATAAGCACTGCAGAGACATAATTCGAGCATTTCAACATGATCCATTCTATAACGAAGTATCACCAAAGGAAACAATACATTCAGAATATTTTATAGGAGTTAGCAAATGCTTAAAATTTATTTAAATATGCCTGGCTTCAGAACTGGAATTTTATTACTCTAAAGAGAAAGAGAAGTATTTCATGCATTGTTGGCAAACACCCTAGTTCCTTAAATCCTACTATTACTTAGAATGTTTCATATTAAGGAGAAGGCACAAAGGAGCTAATTTAGCTGAAACCACTAGTTGGAGAAATGGTTCCAATTTATAGAATTGTGCATAGGTGTTCACTGGTCTATACTAGACAGGGACAGAAGCACTTGTGTAGCTCTTACTTGGAATGCTACGTTCTGACAAAAGCAATGGAAAGCAAATTATGTTGGCAATTAAGCTCTGAGAGAAGTTACGTGCTTAAACTGAAGCTATCATTTCAGATCTTATACTACACAGTCTAGCAATCTTGAAAAGGATATTTTTGTTTCCTACTACAGATGTGGTCGTGGAGAGTTAAGGTGGATGAGGGTAGACTGAGGGAGATAAAATGCTTCTGAAAGTTTAATTCTTAGTTTTCCTCTTTTTTGCCTAAGAAACCGATCTGTAATAAATTTCTCTACTTGCTTCATTAGACAGCAACTTCTTCTGAATGAAAAGTTAAAAGACAGCCCTTTCTCCTAGTCTCAAATCGCTTACCTTGCATTCAATTACTTACGCACATTTTATTATGCATTTGCTTTAACTTACATTAAATCTAAAATAAGCTATTTTGATAAAGCTGTACAGCCTAGATGATCCTTAATGGCTATATTTGAACTTAGAATGTAAAACTTCAAATCTAGAAGACTTTCTTTAAATATCAGCCAACCATGTTACTGAACTACTCAAACCTAAGGCATGTTCTCTCATCAACATACTTGAGTAGTGATTCCTAGATAAAATATTAGTGACCTACATAAATACAGGCAAGCTGTTCCATCTAAAAAAAAAAAAAAGTGTTTTTTTGGAATAAGAAATGATTCGCTCATTGATTTCAAATACAAAGTCAATCACTGTACAGCCTCATATCTAGCTCATTTAACAAAGATTAATGAAAAATTATGTGGCTGTCATGGCAAGACGCAAACCTAAAGCACCAAGCTTATAATTCACAGCACAGACTTTCCATACTTTATTTACTCTGGACGTGACAAAAGTTCCCAATTTTAGCCATGGGTTTTCTTAAGCAAAGCATCCAGTAAGAACTACAGTTGATACCATCATTTGGGTAATTGCAAACAGAAT
Source organism: Ursus americanus (assembly GCF_024610735.1). Lineage (NCBI taxonomy): Eukaryota > Metazoa > Chordata > Mammalia > Carnivora > Ursidae > Ursus > Ursus americanus. The sequence continues at coordinate 70,909,347 of NC_142129.1, forward strand.
GAAGACCCTAAAGCTGAGAGAAAGCAAAAAACTAAAATATCTTTGACATCCGGGGGCGCCTGGGTGGCACAGCGGTTAAGCGTCTGCCTTCGGCTCAGGGCGTGATCCCAGCGTTCTGGGATCGAGCCCCACATCAGGCTCCTCCGCTATGAGCCTGCCTCTTCCTCTCCCACTCCCCCTGCTTGTGTTCCCTCTCTCGCTGGCTGTCTCTATCTCTGTCGAATAAATAAATAAAATCTTTAAAAAAAAAAAAAATATCTTTGACATCCGGATGGGACTATTTCCTTCTTGCCTCCTGGATAAAGAGGTGGGGTCTGGGGGCAGAAATAGAAGGAAGAAATAGAAGAGGAATTGCAGGTGTATTTCCTAAAATATAAGGAGCAGGGAGCTAGATTCTCTGCCCCTGCACTCTATTCTCAAGCCCAAGATACCACAGGGGAGAACATTTTAAGACTCCAAAAATCTATGGCTTCATTGAAACCCTTTATTGGTAGATTGACACCTTATACAGTTTCTTATAAATATTGAATTCTTGCCCTGAACAGCGGTTAACAGTAACAACAAAGGCCAATTAAAGATGTCTCTGCCAAATATTTATCAGGTCATTGATGAATAAACTCTGACCTAAACAAGCACACAACATCTCATTATTGATTACATTCCCTGATTGTCATTAATCATTCATGTAAATGTAAACTCACAACTGTCTTCGAAGATATCTTGGAATAGCAAGCATATTACATTTTTATGGGTTAACAAAGTGGTATATATGAAATCATTTAAGGTAATCAGATATTCTATTGAGTCCTCTGCTCAGACATCGCTTCCTCTAGAAAGCTTTCCATGATCTCACCAAGTGGTGTCCTTCCTATGTTCTCCAACAGCAAATTATGCTAATCTTCCTGGTAAAATCTGTCACTCTATATTGTCAGTGCCCATTCATTGGCCTGTATTCTCTTAAAGTCCTTGAGGACTGGTAACAGTGGCCACTGAATCTCAATGTCAGTTCAATATCTAGTATATATGAGGTACTCAATTATTTGTTGACTTAATGAGTCCTACCTCAATGGCAAAACCACAGCCTCTTACATTTTGAGACACACTAAAATTTTGGCATATGAAAACCATATACAATTTTCTCTTATGAAAGGATCACAGATATAAATTCCATTTCATAGTTTGCAAATTTAAATCTTCTGAAACTACATGGGTAGAGAACATGGTACCATATTTAAATTCTGTGCTTGAAATTTTACCCTTAAGAATGGACCTATCAAATGACAGCTGGACCCCAATTACACACTTACAGCACAAGGTAACAAACCCCAAAATTCAGTGTAACCATAGCCTCTTCCTTTCCTTCAGTTCTCTCACAAGCTACATCTTTTAAAGAAATGGTATACGTGCGGTTCATCTCCCATATCACAGAGCATAAACTTCCTTTCTCTACAAGTTAATTCACATAAGTGTGGAAAAATGCATTCAAATGAATATGAAGACATGCCAGTTTGACTTTAATCTTACATCAGATATTACAGAAAGTGTTCCTCCTCCTAGGCTATCATTCAAAAATTAAAAAAAGGAAAGAAAAGAGGAAAAGGATTTTAATACAAACTTTTTAACAACTAAGTTCCCATTTGTTGTTTTTTATGCTAACCAAAAAAAAAAAAAAAAGACAACTACAGTAGTTCCTAAATAAGTGAACTCACTGATACTATTTAGCAGAAAACGATAAACACTCACCACTGAAATCAGTGGATGACTTTGAAATTCAATTATACCCATCTTATAAAAGAACTGTAACTGTGTTATAGCCACTCTCTGGCAGATGTCATAAATTAGAGTGCTATGGCTTGAAAGTGAATGTGTTGTATTAGACCTTACACAATATAGTAATCTCAGATCAGCTGTATTTGGGATGGGTGGTGACAAAGTTGACATGATCATTCATGTGTGAATAAATTAAACATTAGCGTTATTAGTTTTATATAGTCAAAATTGTTAATAAACACTGACTATCACATACTTTCAAAAGTTGTCCTCATTTTCTATAGATGATTCACTTCTCATGGCTAAACAATGATACTTTATATTTTGCCATATTAACAAGCTACACTTTTGAATCATACCATAAAAGCAAAATAAAGTCAGTATGTTTATTTCAAAAGCCATCATAGACCGGTTACAGGGAATACATATATTGAGATGTTGGATTATTTAACAAGAATAAACCGTTCACTCTTTGATCTCCTCATGAAGTACCAATGAACACAAGAGGAAGATGGGGGATAAACAGAGAAATGGGAAGGAAGAAAAACAGCCCCCAGTACTTTTTTCACATGTAACAGATACTGCACTAGGTATTTTATGTACCCTACCTGATTTAATCTCCACAACAACCTTGAGAAAATTTACATATGTGGACTCTGGAGTTAAAGAGATATTCTGCTAGTTGCCCAAGGCACGCAGCAAGCTGGAAAAACAGGGTTCGAACCCAGACCAGACTAACTCCAAAACCCATCCTGTTTTTATACTGTAAAGTCAGTAGCCACTTCTTCCCCTCACTTCTCTTGCTTCCCACCTAGAAGATCAGTTATGTCAATATGATGTAACTACCAATAATGATAATAACACATCATGAACATCTCTTGAGTCTGCACTACATACCACACAGGACACTATATGTGTTATTTCACTAAGTGCCAATAACAAAACTGAGTTGTACGTGAAAAACTGAAGCTCAGAAGTTGAGGGACCTGTCCAAGGTCACATAGGCTACAAGTGGCAAGATGGGAAATCCCCAGGGGTCTGACACACACAGCCCACACCCTTAGTCTATGTACCATGTAATTCCATACAGAGTAAAAACTCCATTCAATAGCCTGAAGCACCTGAAAATCTTTATATAATCAAATTGATTTTATTGCTTTTTAATTTTGCAAATAAAACATTAAGAAAATACACAGATAACAACGATTCATTTTTCTGTAATCCCATTTCCAATGTATGTCTTGGGTTTGCTATACAAGCATAACCACATAAAACCTCTTTATCTCCTTTTACAGTACTCCAGAATGAGAGTTACTATTCAGAATCATGATCCTCCATCAATACAAGAAATAATCAGTTATGCCCACTGCACTGTACTGTTTCTGAAAGGGAGGAAGTAAAATCTACTAGATCTTAAAAGATATTTTAACAAGTGTTGGAATCAAAAAGAGTTTCACGTTACTAAATCTCAGTAAGCTAGAAAATCCAACTAACTGTAATACCCTATTTGCCAGCATTGTAGTTAATCCAAATTTTACTGATTGTTGATCAAAATCTTGAAATTGCTTAAACATAAGGAATTTTTGTATTATTGTCCTTGGTTTCTTACTGAGATTCAACGGCAATGAATTATTTAACACAAAACTGGAAGGGCTCCAACAGAGTCATTAGCATTAGTAAATATACAGTTAATGTGTTTTAGAACAAGGCTTAATGGACTGCAGAACCCGCCTCTGTGATGGTTTGGGTCCCGGGCTGAACATTCTCCTTAAAAATGCACACCAACTCAACACCTAGCCCTCTCACATTCTTCTGGGCTTCAAACTTCATTTGCATGTAGGAACTCTTCATATGCATCCCTAAGTAAAAGTGAAACTGCAAATATCCAATACATGTAATAAGCAAAACCAGGATTAAATATTGGTTTCACACCATAACTTTACAGTCATTTGGGGAGAGATTTTGTATACCAATAGGAAATTTTAAGTTAAAGACAACAAAGAAAACTAGGCTAAATTTTCATCCATATTTTCTCTTACTTGAACAAACTTTGCATATTTTAGAGTGCACTTATAAAATGATTTTTAAAGGAAGGGATGGAAGGATGACTACAATACTCATACGCACCCCAGGGGTTTATTTTAAGGAATTAAGTACCTTATGCTTAATTTCCATTAACACGTTCATTAACATGGATGACATGTTAAACAAGTGAAACAAAGGCTAGAAGGCTTCTTAGGGAATCTAAGGGGCTATTTTTAGTGCTTGTATGAATCTCTTACTGAAAACAGTTACCTATATAAATGAAAGTTATAATGTTAGAGGAAGCAGCTACCGTCTTAAGGTTAAAAGGGGTTTTCTGTGGACAACCCTAAAAAGCTAACAAACCCATTCCACATAATACTGTTGTCACCCTGTTACAGTCTGTGACATGGATTTATTCTTAAATGTCCTAAACATTTCTCAATCGGTTTTTATTTGTCGATCAGTTGGTTGGTTGGCTGGTTTAAAGACAATAGCTCCGGAGCTCTAGTAAATGTAAGAAGTTCGGGAGACTTATTCCTCAATGTTCAGAGAAGTTCACAGAGCGCATTTATCTGCTGCAATGGAAAGATTCAGAGAGCTCAAGACGGAACAGCCAAATCTCGCTTTCGAGGACCCGAAGTACCGAACAAAAGGTCCCAAGGTATCTGTCCCACTTCCCTTTAGGTTGGATGTGTTGAACAATACCAAGGCACAGCTCAACGTCTCACCAATTTCCAAAGCGAAATTATTGACTAAACACCACAGAGCAAAGTCTGCGCGCGAACAAATAACGAGTGACCTAGGAGGTCGCGCAGCCGGGTGCGCAGCGGGGTCTGGGGCGTCCCATCGCCTGTCCACCGCGGGCGCGAAAGCCCGAGCGCTAGTGGTGAGGAGACGGAACCCAAACTGTAGGCTTAGGATCATCCACAAATGAACCCCCAGATCCTGAGGAAGAGGGGTGTCTCTCCTTTCCACTGTCGCCCTCCCCCCAGGTCCGGGCACTGCTCCCTCCACCGTCCACCCGCAGCGCACCCCACGCCAGCCCCGGGCGGCCGCTGCATTGGTGGTGCCAGAAGCGCGGGGAGGAGGAGGAGGCGCCGGGGGGGGGACCGGCCGGGTGCCCGGGGCAGCAAGCCACTCACCAATGCGGCTGAAACTCTCCGACAAAGTTCTCCGCAACTTCTTCATCTTGCCGATCTTCTCCGCCGGCTGCGGCTCAATGAGGTCGCACATCTGGGCGACGCGGGGCTCCGGCAACTTCCCCAAACTGGTCCTGAGCGGAGCGCAGACAACGGCGAGGGCGCGCGGCAAGGAGAAGGCGGTGCCTCCTCCTTCCCTCCTCCTCCTCCACCACCACCACCACCACCTCCTCCTCCTCCTCTGGCCAGGAGGCGACGCGCTGGGCTCGGGAGGCGAGTGGCGAGCTGCAGGCTCCGCTAGGGCCTGGGCCTCGGCTGAGCGGGCGGGGGCGTTCTACGTGGTGCCGGGGGCGGCCGCCATCGCCGCCGCCGCGGTGGCCCCGCGCCGCGCTGCCGCCGCCCGGCTCATTTTCCCTCCTTTGTAACCGAGAGCGGCGCGGCCGGCGGCCGGCAGTGGTAGCGGCGCGGCCGGAGGCGGGGCGGGGACGGGCTGGGAACAAGGTGCGGGAGCCGGGGGTCGCCGAGTGCGCGGGGCACAGGCGGGGAGAAGTTCTCAGCCCCGAGTTTCGGGCACACGGGATAAAGAGCTGCGGCGCGGAGCGGCCACCCGCCCCGCCCTCAGCGCCCCTCCCGCCGCCTCCGCCCCGCCTTCCCTGGGCAAAAGACCCCAGGCGCGGGACCCCAGCGCGACCTCGGCTCCCAGGCTCGGAGTCCGCGTCGTCTTCGGGCCTCTCAGCCTGGCTCGCGCCCCCGCGGCGCCCCCTCCCGGCCGCCCCCGCGCGCCTCCCCCCGGCCCTCCCCGCCCCGCCCGCGCGCTCCAGGACCGGGGCCGGCGGCGGGCCTCGAACAGGCAGGGCTGGGAATGGGCCGCGGCTGGGGACTCTGTCTCACGCTGTGGGGAGGCCACCCAAAGGGAACGCTCTGGGTCTCAGTCATTTATTTGAGTGTTTTTCTCGTTGCCACGAACGCGTGTGAAAAGAGCGAGGAGTTGGGGGGAGGAGGTGGCCGCCACCACTGCCTCTGGGTCCGGGGAATGGAAAGGCTTGGAGGACCATTCAGGTTTGACGGTGACTTTTTTTTCCAGTTTTGCCAGGGAGGCTGTGAAGTGAAAGATCCAAAGGGAAAAGTGAGCTCGTTTTTCAGGGGTCAAGTGCAAAGGTAGAAGCGTCAACTGTAACCCCCCAAGGCAGGGCTAGTGCTGTTTCCTTCACGCCCCTGTCGCTCTGAGTGACTGATGGGGATACAGATGTAGCTAATTTCTGATATGCACACCCAGTTCCATAATAAATAGCAAACAAGTCCTTCGTCTCTACCAGTTTTAGAATATATTTCCAAATTCGAAGACTTGGAGGTCAAAAAGATTCTGACCTCCTCTTCCCCTCCTCAAAAAATAAAATTTAAAAAGGAGGGGTTTGAGGGAGGCTTTATAAAATCCCAGAACAAACAGTTCAGGCAGCAAACGCACATCGTCTTCATTCTATTAAAACGTGGTGCAGCGAGCGCTCCAAACGTCAGTCTCCCAGGGGAGAGAGAAGGAAGATGGGGGAGGGCCTGAATGTTGATTTGGGGCCAGCAAACTTCTTATGAATAGAAATTTAGTAATCTTGAGTCATCTGGCTATGTAAGTAATAAGGGCTTGTGAGCGTGTGACAATGCTGTTTGGTTTAAAGGAAGTTTTGGGGAGTTTGTGTTTTGTTAAAAGATTTTTATCTTAAAACAAAAACTAGCCCCCTGCCTTCCTTAAATTGTGAGGTAGAACACTTCGATTTGTTCTGCTCTGCACTGAGCGCATTATAGGGTCTTGATAGATTGCTGCTGATAAAAGACAGGAAGTCAAGCCAAATGGAGAGCAAAGGAGGGTGGGGAATTCATCAAGAAAGTCAGTATGAGTTAAAATGCAAGGATGTTGGGTCCTAGTGACCATATTTAGATATTACAGACAGCACCAAGTATGTTCTGAGACAGGAAAAAGTTTGACTTTTACCACTTCCTGGGGTTAGTTAGGGAGAAAGTTAGCAGCAGCTGTTAATGAAAAGACAAAAAGCAACCAATCAAAATACTGATGGGTTCTATCTATCAGTCAACAAAGATCAAATAGTTATTATTTTAATAAATTTTGACTACAGGACCCCTGGCTGGCTCAGTCGGTGAAGCGTTTGCCTTCCGCTCAGGTCATGATCCCAGGGTCTTGGAATGGAGCCCCAGGTCAGGCTCTCTGCTCAGCGTGGAGCCTGCTTCTCCCTCCCCTCTGCTTGCCGCTTCCCCTGCTTGCGCTCTCTTTCCCTGTCAAATAAATAAATAAATCTTTTTTAAAAATTAAAAAATAAACTTTGACTACTATTTGTCTGTGGCTGTCCTATTCACTCTGACAGTGACTATTTCATACAGGTAGATACACATACAGATATAGATTCTCCACTTAACATCCCCAGTATTTAATATTTCCAACTTTTTAAAAGGTCAGCTTCTGCTTGAGTAAATCATGGTATATCCATACAAAGGTACAATACGTAAACATTTTTTAAATGAGATAAATCAGTATTATTGATGTATAAATATGTCTAGGGTAAATGAATAAAAAGCATATTAATCATTAACTCATTTGTGGGGGCAAAATATACTTATGTTTCTATGTACATAGAAAATTTCTCTTAAAAAAAGAACAAAGGGGCACCTGGGTAGTTCAGGGTTAAGCATCTGATTCTTGATTTCAGCTCAGGCCATGATCTCAGGGTCATGCAGGGCTCTGCACTCATCATGAAATCCCCCTTAAGAGTCTCTCTCTCCCCCTCTCCTTCTGCCCCTTCCCCCACTTGTGCACAGGCACTCACTTTCTCTCTCTCTCTCAAATAAATAAAATCTTAAATAAATAAATAAATAAATAAATAAATAAATAAATAAGCAAGCTAAAGGAACAAAGAACTGTTAAGTGTGCATACCCAGAATAGTATGTTCCCTTTGCCCTTTATACCTTTATGTATAATTTGAATGTTTTACCCAAAGAACGCATTACTTATAAATACTAATAGAAATACTAATTTAAAACATAAAAGTAATATTTACTTCATTTTTATCTACCCCACTCCAAAACTTCAGCTTTCCCACCTCCAAAAAGACTTCACCTAATCACAATAGTGTACCTAACAGGAGAGACAGTAATGGACCAAATAAACCTTGTCAAATATGAATAACCAACTTTCCATTATATGCTTAACAACTTCCTTCACTGGTTATATATTAAAATGGTTAATTTTGCAAGAAACGCATGACACAAAGAAGAAAATTTTTAACTGGATGCTTTTAAAATGTCAACACTTACAGGATTCAACTCTTTACACAGTTACTTGTTTCACATATGTCTTCGTCCTAGATTGTAAGTTCACTGAGGGCAGGGACCCTACATACAAAAAGTATGATGTCTATTTCAGAGTGGTTGTAAATTAAATGTCAAATGAACATGGAATGTGTTGCTGCCACTGAGAAGTGATGTGTTGTCCTCAGAAACAAAGATGACTACCCAGCATCTGTGTGGCATATGTGTATTCAGTGGGAGGATGGACCTGTGCCAGTTCTCCATCCAAACCTCTGGTTCACAAGGTTATAGTTTTGGTTGGCCTGAATTAAAGGTGCAGAATCTCAACATTTGCTGCAACATGGACGGGATTGGAGGAGATAATGCTAAGTGAAATAAGTCAAGCAGAGAAAGACAATTATCATATGGTTTCACTCATTTATGGAACATAAGAAGTGGGAAGACCGGTAGGAGAAGGAAGGGAAGAATGAAGGGGGGGGGTAAAGAGAAGGGGGAATGAACCATGAGAGACTATGGACTCTGGGAAACAAACTGAGGGCTTCAGAGGGAAGGGGGTAGGGGACTGGGATAGGCTGGTGGTGGGTATTAAGGAGGGCACGTATTGCATGGTGCACTGGGTGTTATACGCAAGTAATGAATCATGGAACTTTACATCAAAAACTAGGGATGTACTGTATGGTGACTAACATAATATAATAAAAAAAATTATTAAATTAAATAAATAAATAAATAAATAAATAAATAAAAGTGCAGAATCTGAATATAAACAGATAAGCTTACCTAGATGCTAAACCCAGCATGGGTTGACCTTCAACGAACTCATCAATTAAAGCATGCATATGTATTAATTAGACCTTGAGTAACAGCAACAGTGGCTGGAGACGCACCACTCACAGGTTCTAGATCCAACTCTAAGTGTTGTGTGGCCTTAGATCTAAGTGACTTACCCACTTTCTTATCTATAAAATGAGGGGCTTGAACTAGATGACCTCTAAGGGCATTTCATAGCTGCAAAATTCTGATTTTAAGTTGAATGGTGAAATTTTTCTTCTCCCAGCTTATATACAAGATAGATATATTAATGAGGAGTAATTAACATGCAAATAAGATGGATGAAGGCCATCAACAGAAATTATGTGAAATTTAACTTAAGATACGGTATTTCTAGTTCTGTTATACATAAATTATGCTTTTATTATAAATGAATCTTGTCCATATAAGAAAAATAGCAGGCTAATATGCTGGCAGTAAATTTTAAGGGAATGAATCCTAATCCAAATAAGATGAAATATAGAGGATTTGATTAGAATCTAGAATCCAGCAAAAGCAGAAACAGATTTACTGATCTGGAACAGTATGAAAAGATATTATCAGTAAAAATTAATCCACGAAAACAAGGATACCAAGTACGTGGGGCATAGAGTTGAAAAGTGAAGTTAAAGAGAGAAAATGTATGTTTATTAATGTAAAATTTTAGAATTTAGCCAAAGGGTAAATATTAAGACATACAAGCAGGTTATAATTATTGAAGTGGGAGAAATCTGCATAATTAAATATCCTCTTAGAAATCTAAACAGTCACCCTAGTTAATTATTTTTAGGATCGAATATTATCCTCCTTTTTTGAACACATCCAGCAGGAACGGAAGTAGCACAAGGTTAAGTGACTTATACCAAGTTCCCAGTGAGTCATCAGTGAAACTGGTACATGGAATCCAAAACTCTTGTCACGAACTTTCATGTTCCAATTGTTGGATAATGTCTAGCCTAAAGGGCTCCTGTTTTTGTTTTTTTTTGTTTTGACATAGAGCAAATTAAAATAAAAAGGGGGAGGAAAATGGAAGTTTGCAGAAACCAGGGTATTCACACTCATATAAATAGAGCCCGCCCCCAACTTTCCCCAACCCTGTTCTATCAGCCATCCATTGCCTAGTGACTCCTAATTTCAATCCTTTTCACATTTACAGAATCACTCACTGTTGCCACAAACCTCCAGGCTTGTGCAGAAATAAAACCTACATTTGTCTAATCGCTTTGTAAGTAATTCTATATTTGTTCATCGTATATTCAAGAGACCTAGGGACCTAAGTAATTGATCTACTTGCAAATGGTGTAGTAAGAACAAAGAAGCTGCCAAAACATCCAAATGATGTCAAGTATAAAGTAGCTCAGAATAGTTTTGAAGAAAATAAACTATCAGGGTCAAAGCATGCATTGAAATACTGGTAAATTGCCCTGTCCTGTTTAAACCATGCTTAAATAAATGATAACGTTACCTCATTCCTGTTTTCCATTATTATATAATTTGTACAATGGAAGTCCATATAAGAAAATACCAACCACCATTTCTAATGAAGATACAAGTCTTAATTAGGCCTTTTGGTGTTATTTGTGTGTGTTATAGATGTGTCATTAAGAAAGGGTCCCCATTTACGACTGTCATCCATTTCAATGCATCATGTTCCACATCCATCAGAATTAAATTTCAGGGACCAGTCCTGTAATTGAACTCTAGATATGGATGTGAAAGTGGTCAGAAGCTAATGCTTTAGGGAATCAAAATCTTATGCCTTTTGGTCAGTCCAGACAAGTCCTATTAGGGGCAATGAAGTTCAGAAATGAAGCTCTTCTATCAAAAACATCCTAATATTTCTTTCCAAGGCCCTTGACAGTTCATCTGTGTTCACATGCCTATTTTTTTTTTAAAGATTTTATTTATTTGACAGAGATAGAGACAGCCAGCGAGAGAGGGAACACAGGCAGGGGGAGTGGGAGAGGAAGAAGCAGGCTCATAGCAGAGGAGCCTGATGTGGGGCTCGATCCCACAATGCCAGGATCATGCCCTGAGCCGAAGGCAGATGCTCAACCGCTGTGCCACCCAGGCGCCCCAACATGCCTATTTCTTTAAAGATTTTATTTATTTACTTGAGAGAGAGAGCACGAGTGGAGAGGGGTAGCAGGAGAGGGGCAGATGGGCAGAGGGAAGCAGGCTCCCCGCTGGGCAGGGAGCCCAATGCAGGGCTTGATCCCAGGACCCTGGGATCATGACTTGAGCCAAAGTCAGAGGCTTAACCCACTGAGCCACCCAGGTGCCCCTCACATGCCTATTCTAATCAAGTGCTTACAAGCCAGAAAAAGTGTGCATAGGATAATTATATTGATGGTATCATCAGACATACACATTCGCTAGCTAAACTCACTATTTATTATTTTTAAACGTAATTAAAATACTTATGGCTTTATAATGGGCTACAGATTGATGATCTCATTTTAACCTATGCTACTCTAAGAGACATTATCATTATCACTATGTTACACAAGTGAATGGGCCTAGAGATGCCAAGAGACCATCCCCAAGATCATCACACAGCATCCAGTTTTAGATTGAGACACAGTTTGGTTACCAAAATCTTTTCTTTTATAAAACATTTTTGTAGCATGCTATATGACATTTTCTTTTTCTTTTGCTATACTTTGGGTATAATTAGGGTTGTCCCTCTTGTATAGAAAGGAACTATTCTGGAGCAGAGAGAGTTCAAAAAACCAGCCAAACTCAAGCAGGTTAGTGGATGGATCAAAGCTCCTAAATTCCAGTGCTGTATTTTGCTTTTTCCTACCTTAAGGGAAATATTAAGAGTATGGTATTGAAAGATAATACAACTGACTTTCAAAAAGAGGCTCCTTTCTACCTCAATCGGTGTTTATAAATGAACTAAATATTCTAAAACAATCACTTGTTGAGCCGTTGCAACATGTGTCAGAATAATGGATTAATAAAATGTAATTTGGTCATAACCAATATTTAATACAATATTCACCACCTATGAGGATGAGTCATATCAAAATTACTTGGTGTCTGGGGCACCTGGGTGGCTCAGTCCATTAAGCCTCTGACTTCAGCTCAGGTCATGATCCTGGAGTCCTGGGATCAAGTCCCGCATTGGGCTCCTTGCTCAGCAGGGAGCCTGCTTCTTCCTCTCCCTCTGCCATTACTCCCTGCTTGTTCCCTCCCTCTCTCTCTCTCTCTCTCTCTATCGGTCAAATAAATAAATAAAATATTTTTAAAAAATTACTTGGTGTCTTATTCTGTTTGGGCTGCTATAAATGGAATATCATAGACTGGGTGGCTTTTAAACAACAGAAATTTATTTCCCACAATTCTGGAGGCTGAAAGTCTGAGATCAGGAAGCCATCACGGGTGACTTCAGGTAAGAACTCTCTTCCAGGTTGGAGACTGTCACCTTCTCACTGTCGTTCTCACATTGCAGGAGGTGTGAGGGAGCTCCCTGGGAAATGTTTTAGAAAGGCACTAATCTCATTCATGAGAGCTTCACCCTCATAATCTAATCATCTCCCAAAGATCCTCCAAATACCATCACACTGGGGATTAAGTTTCAACATATGAATTTGGGGGGGACACAAACATTCCGTCTGTAGCACTAGGGAAGTATTTTCAAAGGATCATTCTAGAACATCCTAGGCAGGGACTGGAGAGGCAGGAGGAGGAAAGGGCACGTATAGATTGAAAAAGACTCCAAGATGATTCTTGCACAACCCGCATCAAGTAAGAATCATTGATTTAGTCCCTTAAATAACAATATGATGGTAGTTATTTGATGAAAATCAGATAAAGAAGACCACATAGAAATATTCATGGAGGTGCACCTGGGTAGTGCAGTCGTTAAGCGTCTGCCTTCGGCTCAGAGAGTGATCCCGGCGTTCCAGGATCTAGTCCCATATCGGGGTCCTCCGCTGGGAGCCTGCTTCTTCCTCTCCCACTCCCCCTGCTTGTGTTCCCTCTCTCGCTGGCTGTCTCTCTGTCACATAAATAAATAAAATCTTTTTAAAAAAAATATTCATGGAGCATAAAAGACAGGAAGGTTGGAGAGGCAACATCCCAGGTGTGTTTCAAGTGGTAAAAAAGAAAACAGGGTTAGGAGCCAGAAGATATTCTCAGTTCCAGAACCTTCTGTAATGACCTATATAGCATCATCAATCCTCTGCTTTCTCAGTTGTGAAGAAATAGACAATTATCCTGGTCCTTTCCACCTACAAATTTAAGAGATCATCATCTCCTTTTCCTAATCAAGTATATTTAATTTCTTCTCATTGCAAACCAAGAAAAAAGAGATTGGCTGATAGACTTGAACAGAAAGGATTGAGAGAATCGGTTTCCAGTACTATCTCTACTTTCTTATCATAAGCAAGTAATTTCACTTGTCTTTATTTGTATAATTATCAAATGTTTCATTTTTTATTTTGTTTTCAAGTTTCTGTTTAAGTTCCACTGTATTATTAGTTTCAGGTGTAGAGTTTAGTGATTCATCACTTACATACATCACCCAGTGCTCATCACACCAAGTGCCCCCCTTAATCCCCATCACCTACTTCACCCATCCCCCTGCCCTCCTCTCCTCTGATAACCATCTGTTTGTTCTCTGTAGTTTAGAGTCTGTTTCTTGGTCAAATGCATTTTGACACCTACTATGTCCCAGGCACTGTGCTAAGAGCCGAGATACTGCAGTGAAAGAGCTGGAGCATAGTCACAGTCCCTGCCTGCACAGAGTTTGTAGACTAGGGAGGAAAAATAAAAGATGACCCATTTTAAAACAGAGGAAGAACTGGGTGCTATCGATACCATGCAATAAGATTTCTCCTTAATCCGAGGCTCAAACGTGTCCACCTTGAGCAATCTCAGCTAAACTGAGCCCTGAAGGATCCATACAAGGACTTAGGTGGCACGCAGGAGTTCCTGGCAGAGGGATCAGCACTTGGGGCCTGATGAAAAAGGAAGAACACAGTGCATTCAAGATACTGAAAGGCGGTTTGAGTATAAAATGGATGTGGAATAGTCTGGTGAATTTGACAAGGACCAAAAAGTAGACACTTTAGTGATCATACAGTAAAGGCTATGTATGCTTTAACTACTGTTAGAAATGTTAGACCACACTCATGTTACCTTCTGTTCCTCTTGATAATCCACAAAATCATAGCGAATGGATTTTTTTTTTTTTTTAAGTGGAGCCTAACGGGGAGCTTGAACTCATAACCCTAAGATCAAGACCTGAGCTGGGATCAAGAGTCAGATCCTTAACTGACTGAACCATGAATGGTTTGAATGGATTTTTTTTTTTTAAGCAAAAGTCCACAAGCACATAGATAATAAAAGAAGAAACAGCACCTAAACAATTTTGGAAGCTGGAAAACTCATAATTGAGTAGTTACTGACTTGGCAGCCCCAAGAAGGCTTAACCCTAAGCCAGCAGTTGGCAGGGTTGACAGGCAACCTACTGAAGGTTTATAACCGAATGTCAAGATGGCTAACATTCTTTCCTCACTTTCTTCCCATGGTTCTGACCAACTGATTGCCCTACAGTGAAACCCACAGTTTCCAGGCCCAACCATGTAGGTTGAGTTTGCCTAAAACTCTTTAGTACCTGTCTCCTAGATTTGGGCAGACAGCCAAAAATCTCCAGACAGCTGATGGAATATTCTAATAAGAAAGAGGCCAAAACTAACATAGAAAAGCAACCAGGAAGGGATGTCTGGGTGGCTCAGTCAGTTAAGTGTCTGCCTTTGGCTCAGGTCGTGATCACAGGGCCCTAGGATGGACCTTGCTCAGTGGGGAGCCTGCTTCTTTCTTGGCCTGCCCCTCTGCCTGCTTGTACTCTCTCTCGCTCTCTGACAAATAAATAAACTTTTAAAAAAGAAAAGAAAAAAAAAAGAAAAGAAAAACAACCAGGGAGAAATAAAGACTATGCAGGAGGGGGGATAAAAACCTATTAGTAATATCTTTAAAGATTCAAAGATAGTGAAATAGTATAAGATATTGCAATCGTTAGATAAGAACTGGATGCTACAAATGTTTTTTCTTGGTTTTGTTTTTGTTTAAAGATTTATTTATTTATTTGAGTCAGGAGTGGGGAAGGGCAGAGGAAGAGGGAGAGAAGCAGAGTACCGGCTGAGCACAGAGCCCAACTCAGGTCTTGAGTTCATGACCCCAAGATCATGACATGAGCCAAAATCAAGAGTTGGATGATTAACCAACTAAGCCACCCAAGCGACTCTGGATGTTATAAATGTTTTTAAAAGTAGCAGCCAGAGGGGAAAATGAATTCTTTGATATTAAAAATATCATAGTATAAAAGAAAACTTCAAATGAAGGCTTAAAACATAAAGATGAGGAACTATAACAGGAAGTAAAACAAAAAGATGGAAAGAGAGGAAGAGATTTTTTTAAAATGAGAAAGGTACAAACTAGTCCAGGAAGTTCAATATCTGATAATGGGAGTTCTAGAAAGAGAGAATGGAGAAAATGGAGAGGGGAAATTATCGACAAAACAACAATTTGAGAAAATTTCCTGGAATGAAAGGACATGACTTCCCAAATTGAAAGAGCCTTTTGAGCTCCCAAGAAGTTGATGAAAACAAACCTACACGGAGACACATTATGAAACTGCAAAACCTACTGCGGTATTAGAATATCTGAAAATTTCCAGAAAAGAAAAAAAACAGGATCTAAAAAGAATTAGGGACCCAAACGGCTTCAGACCTCTCAAATGCCACACTGGATGCTAGAAAATAGTAGAAGAAAGTAACTTACAATGTAGAGTTCCCCAATCAAATTATTAATCAAGTGGAAAGGCAGAATATACATTTTCAGACATGAAAGATCAAAAATGTTGCTTCATAGGTCCATTTCTCAGGAAGCTATCCAAGGATCTGTTCAACCAAAATAAGAAAAGAGAAACCAGAATCCAGGAAATGAGATTCCAATACATGAGAAAGACAGGATGATGGTGAATGGAAAAATCTTAGACCATGGCTCTAAAGGAAATTTGAAGATGAACCCATCTGGTGGACTGGAGCAGGGCAGAGGCCCCAGGAGAAAGATCATCAAGAAAATGACAAGGATAAAATATCTGGCATTTAAAGTATGTTGAGGGAAATTTTACAAAATCAAGGGTGTGGGCAGTTTGGGGATGTATTAATGATAAAGATGTAGAAAGTACATAGATCAGTCTGCTCAGAGGTAGGCAGGATCGCCACTCAGGAATTTATTTGAGTGTCCAGACACATGACACAATGCACCCACCAGTGAATATAAATGAAGTATATTTAGGACTAACACTAAGCTTGGGGTTCCCAGCAGGCAAAGGGTTCCTTCAGGATTCTGGTGAGAGAATGAACAAAGGGCTAGGAGTGGTCTAGGGCTTTGATTGTGGTTAAAAGGTAGAGTCAGCATGGTGGGGATTCCACCTAACATGGGTTCGAACCTGCGCTATATTTGAAATTCTCATCGACTGTAAGAGGTAAAAACCTACATAGGTCTTCTTCTCTTGGTTGCCCAGATATGGGGGAGATAGGAAATGAGGGGTAGAGATTGAAAATTGTCAACAAACATCAAAATGGAGTCAAGACTCTTATTACAAAAACCAAGTTACAGGGGGAGAAAAGATAGTAATTAACCCAAGAAAAAAGCAAAAAATTATACAGGAAAAGATAAATATTCATAGCTTAGTATACACTATGATTTATGAAGCCCTATCAGTGCAAATACTAAATGTAATATAATTAAGTTATAGCCACACTGAGAAGATGAGGAATGGGAAGTGTTCATGTATATGGTAAGTACTATAGGGGTTGGTGCAAATAAGCTGAATCTTCAATGTCTAGAGTTGGAAGTCACTTCATTTTTTTTTTTTTAATGGCAATATAAACATGTTCTTGAGAGGTACAGAAACGATTCCAAAGGAGTCAGGTAAAATAATTGATACTGGTTGCCTCTTGGGAGCTGAAACATAAGAGATGATGTACACTAATGTGGGAGAGGGTATGTTGGAGGACTGCTGTTTTGTTCATTTGTAACAAGTATGTGTGTATAACTTTTGAACACACATTAATTAAGTCCCGCCAAATTTCACTTTATCCTTAAAGGCAATGGGGAGCTATGTATCACCTTGCAGCTCTAAGCAAGGAGGCTCTGGGCAGGATAGTGAGATCGAATTTGCATATTATTAAGATTACTCCAGTTATTTTGTAGAAAATTAGAGGGAGGAAAGAATGGATACAGAGGTGTCTATTAGAAACCTTAATCCAGGCTGGAATCTAGACAGGAAGTGACGTTGGCCTGGATTCCAGTATGACAACAGGAGAAGGTAAAAGACAGATTTGTGAGTACTTTGTGAATGATTGGACTGTGGTCTGGAAGAGGTAGGACTCAAGACTGATACTGCATTTGCTGGTTTAGACAAGAGGTGGGTGGGGGGGGCCATTGATTAAGATAGCACACCCATAAGAGGAGCAGTTTTGGTGGAAAAGGAATGATTCCAGTACTGGATATCCAAGCAGAATGGCTGTAAGGCCACTGTGGATATGGACCTAGAGCTCAGAAGTGAAAATTGAGCTGGAGATGTAGATTTGGAATCAGCAGCAGAAAAATGACAATTGAAATCATAGGAGTGGGTGAGATTGTTCAGGGAGTAGGTGTAATCAGCATCAAAAGCAGAGCCTGGAGGAATATAAACAAGGGACTAGGAAGAGGAGTCGGCAGAGGGAAGTGAGAGAGAACAAGCAGAGAAGCAGTAGGAAGGCCCATGCACTATGGGAGTCAGAGAAAATGTTTGACAGTATCCAATGGAGTTAAAAGGGCATCAGAGTTAGAAATGGGAACACAGGCTTTGCAGAGGCAAAGAGAAAGGAATGTTAGTAACCTTGACAAAAGCCATGTCTCTGGAGCAGTGGGGTAGGTTGAGGGATACATTGAGCCAAGGCACTCATTTTAATCTGTATTTAATAGATAATAATGGGAAATTTTCTTGAGTCCTTACTACAGGCCAGATACTGTATTAGGTACTTTATATACCTTATCTCCTTTAATCCACAAAACCAAATATCATTTCTATGAAATAGATGCTATTATTAACATCCTCATTTTTCAGATGAGGAAGCTGAAGTTTAAAGTTAAGTGATTACTCAAAAGAATAGAGATAGTAAGCAGACAAGCTGGAATTTGATCTCAAGGAGTCTAACCCTAGAATGTACACCCTTAAACATTATACTATACCCTCTAAGTAATCTGCCATAAATAACACCATTCACTCAACAAACCTGCTGTGTTCCAGATACTATTCCAGGTGCTAGTGATCCAACAGCGCATAAAGCAATGCCCTTGACCTCACAGAACTTAGCCTTCTATTGGAGGAGATAGTAAACAAATGTAAAAATTCATGCATATTTTCAGAACTTAGTGTAATGAACACTAAGAAAGCAGGATAAGTTGCTGGAGAGTGGCTAGAGAAAATTGCCATTTTAGATCGTAGGTCTTCCCAAGATGACATTTTGGCAAAAACTTGAATAAATTCATTGACTAAGCCATGAGAAGATGCATTCCAGAATGAGGGAGGAGGAAGTGCCACCATCTGAGGTAGGGCAGAGGCAGGAATGGGTGCAGCAAGATCAAGGGGAAACTGGTAAGCCATAAAATTGGTAAGGGAGGTGGGGCTGCACCATGTTCTGCCTCATAGATAAGAGGTTAACTGCTGTTCTAATAGTGATGGGAAGACGTATCTGGGTGGCTCAGTCGGTTAAGCGTCCGCCTTCAGCTCAGGTCGTGATCCTGGGGTCCTGGGATCAGCCCCATGTCAGGCTTTCTGCTCAGTGGGGAATCTGCTTCTCCCTCTCCTTCTGCCCCATTCCCCCCCCCCCATGTTTGTTCTCTCTCTCACTCAAATAAATAAGATCTTTTAAAAAAAAAAAAAAAAGGAGTGATGGGAAGTCTTGGAAGGATTTTGAACAGGACAGTGATAAACTCTTACTCACATTTTATTAGCTTGCAACAGAGCCCAGACTTTGAATCCTGTGACCATCATCCTTTCTATTATTCTCTAGAATTGAGATACCGTATGGCTACCACTTGAAATGCACCCAATCCAAACTGACATGTATTCGAAGTGTTAAATACACACCAGATTTCAAAGCCTTGGTACCAACAAAAGAATGAAATAGATCTCATAAACCATTGCTTATATTCATTGTATGTTGATATGATAGTATTTTAGATGTATGAGGTTAAATAAAACATAATATTCAGATTAATTTCACCTATTTATTTTACCTTTTTAAAAAATGTAGGTACTAGAAAATTTTAAATCTCATACATGGCTTGTGTTATATTTTTATTAGACAGCCCTGGTCTAGACAACTTCCCTTCTGCTCTCAGCTTCATAATCCAATGAAGACAAATGAAATAACTTGTGTAGGGCATTTTGAGTTTTCTTAAGGAAACGCATTATGTAACAACAAGATAAATTATTGAGGATGATAGTCAGCCAAAAAAATGTACCATTCTTTGTAGGCCAAAGATAATGTTACTGACTTGGTTGTGGTTTTGTGTTGTTTTTCCAACAGCGGTGATGAGTTTGCACAAAATCATCTGTAATGCTTCTCTCCCCACCCATTCCACCCCCTCCCTATGCTCCCTTATGACCGAAACAGCATGTTTTTTAAATACCTGGCACAGGTTAAGAATGCAGTTCTCCGCCACAGAAATTTTTCTGTGCAAAGCATTCAGTCCCATATAGGTTTGAACCTCAGCCTATTTAATGTAAAATTCTAATCGTCTGTTCTACTCGGGCAAGCAGCTTCCAAATGTCAGTAATCATATCTATCATTATAATTACTGAATGCTCTTGGTTCTCTTGTACTTAATTCAAAATATGGTCAATCAGAATGTACTTTTAGTGAAAAAATTTACACACAGGTTTTGACCAAGAAATTTGTTTTTGTGAATTTGTATCTGTGAAAAGTCTCACAATGTTATAAATTGAACCCTATTTTGATTTACATATGGCAGCATTAAAAATATTATTATAAGACATGGGACTTACTGGGGATGATATAACCATATTACTCTATTCAAGGTCTTGAATACCAGTAAGAAAACAGAAGCATCAGATGGACCCTCCTTCATCTCTGCTCACTTCTACTCCCAACTCCTTGCTCTGTCCTGACAGGTAGATGATAGGCCCTTACTCTCAATTGTTAGTCTCTACTGTTGTGTTCTGGATTCAGTCTCCTTCTCAAGGACCTCAGTGCTTCGCTTAACCTTTCTCTTCTGCATGTCACTATCTCCTACCCTACTGGACCATCTCCATCAGCAACAAACAGTTTTAAAATCTCTTGTCTTACTCTCCCTGCTTGTGTTCCCTCTCTCGCTGACTGTCTCTCTCTCTCAAATAAATAAATAAAATCTTTAAAAATAAATAAATAAATAAATAAATAAATAAATAAATAAATAAATAAAATCTCTTGTCTTTAAACACACATACACAGACACACCTCTCTTGTACCCACACTTCCTTCCCTAAACTTTATAGCTTCTGTACTCCCCTTCATAGCAAAATCTTTCCAAAGGGTTGCCCATAACTCTGTTTCCATTTCTTCATCTCCCATTCATTCTTCAATGCACTAGTTAGGTTTCTTTCCCCTGCTGAAATCACTCTTATCAAGGGCAAGCTAAGACCTCCGTGGAACCAAATGCAGAAGACCTCTCTGTCCTAACAGTGCTCTTGGAGTACACATAGTAAAGTTGGCCACTCCCTCCTTGAAATACTCTTGACTTCCATGATGCTATACTCTGGTTTCCCACCTATCTAATTGTCTACTACTCATTCTCAATCTTCTTTCTAGCCCTTTTGTTTTTATCAGACCTTTAAATGTTGAGGACCCTCTGATTCCTTGGCCTCTTCTCTTGATCTACTCTCTCTGGAGATCCTTTCAATCATTCCCACAGTTTGAAATGCCATCTAATTGCTGATAATTCCCAAATGTATACCCCAAATGTAAATTCCAGATTCATATATCCATATAGTTGAGTCTCAACTATGTATCTCAAACTTAACATGTCTATAAGAAAAATACTGATTTTTCTTCTCATACTAAAAGTATTAAGAATAGTAATAAGAAAAAAAAGGAGAAGGAAAGGAAAAAAAGGAAGGAAAGAAGGAAGGATTACATTTTGCTCTAACCAAAAATCAAGATGCCCCTTACTTTTCATATTTAATCATATTTATAATATGATTAGCTATATTTAATCCATCAGCAGATTCTATCTAGCCTATCTCCAAAATGTCTGTCTCTTCTCCTTCTGTTCATCTCCACCGCTACTACTCTAGATCAGGGCATCACTATCTCTCATTTGGACTATTGCTATATCCTCTCAACTGACCTCCCTGTCTATTCTCTGGCACCTGCCCAGTTCATTTTCCAAACAGCCAAAGGAATCTTTTTAAACCATGGAAGTTCATGTCACTCTCCTGACTATCCTGTTTAAACTGTTCAATGGTTTGTCAACTTCCCGCAGCACTCGGAATGAAATCCAGACACCTGACTGTCACTCACAGCTCCATAGGGTTCAGCTCCTGCTTAACTCTCCCCACCAAATCTTCCTCACCTTGGAGCCTTTGTACTTGGGGATCTCTCTACCTGGAATGCTTCCTGACTCCAACCTCTTCCTCTCATTTGAATGACAGGCTCCTTCCCATCCTTCAAGTCTCAATTTAAATGTCATCTCAGAGAGCCTTCCAGCTTACCCATTTGAAAGCAACTTCACTGATTTACTTTTTTTACACAAGGCCTTGTTTGTTTCCCTCCCTGTATTTGCCACAATTGTGCTTACATACTTTTGTGTGTTTGCTTTCTTCACTCTCAGCCCCTGCCCCTCCCTTTTCCTTCCAGATAAGAGAATTGACATGCTGATTGGGATAAGACACTGGATGCTGAAGCCATGCCCCACCCCCTTCTCCCTCCTCTTGGAAGCCAGCTTATCTACTGAGTGTGTATCTGTCTGCATGCCCTTGTCAGGAATTTCACAAGAACAGGCCTGTGCTGGTTCAGTGTCTGTGGCTGAGTGTGAAGTCCAGTTCAGGCCTGAAGTATTAGAAAGCCCACTGTGATGATACAG
The DNA here is from genome assembly GCF_024610735.1 of Ursus americanus. Taxonomy (NCBI): domain Eukaryota; kingdom Metazoa; phylum Chordata; class Mammalia; order Carnivora; family Ursidae; genus Ursus; species Ursus americanus. The sequence continues at coordinate 70,931,556 of NC_142129.1, forward strand.
CTAAGCTACAATCACAGCAGCTCCATCAGTAAGAATGCTGACATTTTGATCTAGATCTCAATGTCTTTGGAGATCAGGTAGGGAAAAGAGAGGTACTATATAATGACCCATACAAACACCAATATCTCTTTCCCAAAAATGAATGGAAATCTAAGCCTGTTGCTTTTCAATCTTCTTAAACGATGGTATCCTTTCTTTAAACCACGTATACCTTAGTCCCAATATGTGGGAAAAAAATGATTAAGAAAATAAATGCAGAGACGTTCTGATTACAGTAGTGATTAAATTAATTACTACTTTTTATGTAGCAAGAAACAGGAAGCTCAATTCAGATTAACAAGCAATAAGAAAAATTCACTGGTTCACATAACTGAATATTGGGGAATTTATTCACATCAGGGAGAGGCTCTTCCTAGATCAAACGACGATGACCAGTTCCCAGGTTTTTTTCTCTCCATTTTTTGGCTCTGCCAAGAGCTCTGAGAAGCTCAAGATGGAAAAGGAAATTATACTACAAACAAATCATGTTTAAGAGACCTCAGCCCTTGTGGTTCAAAGATGGCTACCAGAGATTCCTGGAGCTAATTCTCTTCACTCATCTCCAGCAGCAAAGAAAGCATCTCTGTCAGTACCATCTGCCAAAACATATATTTAAAATTTTTTAAATGTTTTCTTTCTCTCTAGAAGCATGGGCAAATCTCTTGGATTGAATTATGTGCTATCTTGAACTAATCCATTCTACAGCCAGCAACATCAGATTCCAGGTCTTACCCACAGAGCTGAGATGGGATCAACCACCAAAGCCACATGGCTGAGAATGAGCTAGAGGTGTTCTTGCTGGGGAAAGTGAGGAATAGGTGTTGAATGGAGGCAACCAATCAATGCCTGTGCAAGCCTAAGAGGCTTAAATAACTGTAGCCTGATGTACAGCCCCTCTGTACAGGCTCAACCTCTTAAAAAGTAAAATCCCCTCTCTGTCTTCAGAGTATTTGTGATCTTCCTTCCCTCACTTCCATCTCTCTTTCTTTCTCCCTCTCTTTCCCTCTCTTTCTTCCTTCCTCCCTTCCTCTCCCTCCCTCCCTCCCTCTTTCTTTTCTCTTCCTCTTTCTTTTCTCTTCCTCTTTCTCTTCTCTTTCTCTTCTCTTTCTCTTCTCTTTCTTTTCTTTTCTTTTCTCTTCTTTCTTTCTTTCTTTCTTTCTTTCTTTCTTTCTTTCTTTCTTTCCTTCCTTCCTTCCTTCCTTCCTTCCTTCCTTCCTTCCTTCTTTCTTTCTTTCTTTCTTTCTTTCTTTCTTTCTTTCTTTCTTTCTTTCTTTCTTTCTTTCTTTCTTTCCAACTGGATCAGCCAGGATAAACATCTGTGCCCATATAGTTGTCCTACTTACAAGGCCCTAAGGGGAGTTCTTTGGAAGAGCTTTAAACTTTAAGAAAATGTATACTAAAGATGGGAAGGAAAAAGACTCATTTCACAGCACACATATAAAAGACTAGGCACAGTGTTTATCACCGGGCCAAGTGCTAAAATGGCAAATAAGCAAAGGCTTGAAAAACAAATCTAAGAGACCAAGATCCACTAGGGGAGGAGAGGTATGTGGTCTTCCGGGGCTGGGGGTTGAGTGTGGGGGAGGGAGTAAGTGGCCATGGATTCTTTCAGATAAGCTTTCCTAAAATGGAATGACCCAAGAAATCTCCTATCAGGCTTTCTCTCCTTTCCTCTCTCCTCTGCAGTCACCTTTCTTGTATCACTTGATGATAGACATAACTCTCACTCTTCCCAAACCTACTAAGTCATTGCCTGAGGTGTGAGAACCTTTAGGGTGCTCAAGAAAGGGGGAATGAATGACTCTAATGATAATGTAATTAATTATTTTGCAAGTCAGATGGATTCCAATTCTCTGCTTTCCACAAAGGGAAGGATGCCTAATTGAGTTGTCAGATGAGAAATTACTAAAACTAATCTTGATGATAGATTACCATGTAAATTTTGGCATAGAACTGAGAATTCGAAGAATTGAGCCCTATTGCTGTAACAAACCTCTATCATTCCTATTTACTTAATTAGGTGAGAGTTTCTCAGTACTTGTTACCTACACATCCTACATTCAGCATTGATGCTGAAGCCTGTTATATTTATCCCTGGATATCTGGGGAGAAAGACTTTACCCATCTCATTAAGAACTGCAATCCCAATACAATTATACATTTTATGTCTAGTAATTATTCATCAATACTTGTAATACATTTATGCTATTTTGAGAAATTGTGTAGAATTTTCTAACACTTAGCACCTTATGGTCACAAAAATTTTAAAATTATTTCTCTCTCTTGGCATTTTTTTGTTGCATAGAAGTATGTGATTCATGAAATATTTTGAAGTATAAAAACATGTTAGAAGTGGAATGGAAGTATAATTTCAAGAAGAAAAACAAAAGAAAACTTCCTACAGGTAAAGAAGAACTTATTTATGTCTACTTAAAATGTATGGTGCGGCATCAAATTGCTATATTATTTAGATTCTACTAGATAGTTTTCAAATAGTGATGTGACCGTTTATTTTTAAATGACATTATTGGAATTTATATGTATATTTACAACTCTTTTAGCATGATAAAGAATCTTAGGCATCAGCTTAGAAATGTGGTGAGGAATTTATTGCTTCTTAAAATATTTTAGGAGTACTTGAGTGCAAATGACTGGAGACAATGAAAGGAGAAAATTATGTTAGACAACAAAATGAGCAAGGGAAGAACAGGCCCGCTGTTGAGACTGATTGCACAATGAAATATGATGACAAAGGACCTGTCTGCGCACATTTGCTTTCGTGTCCTTTATCAGAGTGAAAGATCTAACAAAGAATGATTGAATGGACTGGTAAAGAGGAAGAGAAGCTGAAGATGGAAAAAGAAATTGTAACAGCATACCCATCTCCCTTGGGAGCCAACAGAGGGTAGTAAAGAATAGTAAGGATTTAAATCAGCCAGGATTGACTCAGAATTCTGAGTATGCCAGTCCTCATCTATGTGACTGTGGGCAAGATGCTTCGGCCACATCATCTGTATTACGGGCACAGGTTAAATTTCATAGGATGCAAAGTGCTTCCCGTAGAGTCAAACACAGCAATACAGCAATACAGAAAAAGTGGCTATTGTAATGACGTAGCCGCGGGCTCTGGAGCAACTTATCATCCTTGAGCTTCACTTCCCTCCTCCCTATCACGGGAGTAATAACATCTACCTCCTAGGATAACTACAAGGATTACATTGATGATAAAGGTGAGAGCACTTATACTATAAAGAAGGCATTCAATAAAATTAGTTCTTTCCCCACTTCTTCCTTCTCTAGCTTCCTGTTGATTCAGACAATTCTATGGACCCCTGATGGGACATGATAAAAAAAACAGTCTATTTCCAAATATTAATTTATAAAATTGTATATTACTTTTACTGTATCTACTGGTAAAGAGACTAAAATCTGAAATGATTCTTTCCATTGCTGAGAAGGAGACGAGGATCTCATATTACAAATGACTCTATCCTTACAGATACGACCTTGCTGCCTTACTAGCAAATCTCATTAATGACAAAATTATTTTCATGAAATTGTAGAAGACAAATACATTGCTGATCTATGACCACATAATCAATCCTCTCATAAAAAGGACTTCCTCACAAAGAAAAAATTCTTCCCAAGTGTTTCCTTTTGTCTTATGAGTGAAAAGATAAATCGTTTATTAATTTGTGGGAATAATGTTGTTGATCAATGAGGTTCGCTTATTTTAGACAGCACTGAATGAGTTCCAACCTCCATAGTTTCATGTAGAAAACAAAGCCTGGCTTAACATGAGCTAGGTGCCTGGAAAGGAGTTAGGGAACCAAGTTTCCTGGAACAGGCAGGGAAGTTGTCTAAAACCACTTCCTCCATTTTAATCTGTGGGATAATGTCCATTCGGTTGTTTTCAGAAGTAAGCTGCCAAGTTGTTGCTGCCTATTGAGAAGAGGGCTGTAGTGAAGAGTCAAAATGCACAGGAAGGCCCTACATCAGCTAGGATCCCCGCAGCAAACAAATGGCACCCTCCGAAGGAGTGAAAGTATTGTTGAAACTGGATAATAGATGTGTGGGTGTCCATTACCCTCATCTCTCTCTATCTGTCCATGTTTGACATTGCCTATAGTAAAATATATAAGAACAAAAAGAAGAGTGTAAAAGAGAGACTAATGAAAGTTATTTGCAAAGTTTTAGGCAGGAGTTCAAGGGAAACTAGGGAGTGGCAACAATGGGAAATGCTATCAGCAGCAGGCTTGAAGGCACAAGGGAAAGGCACCAACTGCTGGCACCCAGGGAGCCCTGGAGCAGTAGGAAAAGGGCCACGTGTCAGGAATTGCGGCCTTCAGTGGAGGAATGCGGCCACGCGCTACCATGGCCCCAGGACATGCTGTGTGAAGCTTAGTGCAAACTGAAAAAAAGCAAGAAAAAATGTGTTAAAGTCCTACATTATAAAGCTTTAGCTTTTCTTCCACAGTCTCTCTTCCCTCTCTCTTGACTGGTCATATTTTTAAAAGTTTCAATTTAACACCATTCTAAATGAAGAAAAAATGAGAAGTTTAAATCATTAGCATGAATCTTGCCATTTACAATGTACAAGGTGAGTTTGGTTTTGTTTTTTAAGTTTATTTATTTATTTATATATTTAAGTAATCTCTACACCCAACACGGCGCTCAAACTCACAACCCAGAGATCAAGCATCACATGCTCTTCCAACTGAGCCAGCCAGGCGCCCCTACAATGTGCAATGTTAGTTTTAGATGCAATAGGAGAGCATTTAACACATATGTAAAATCACCAGAATGATACGATGTGTATTTTATAGTTCCTGCATACATTTTTTTTTACTAGACCAGTATAAACACTGCACAAAACTAACTCAATTGTTTATTTCGCTTCTTTATATACAAACATTGTACCAACACTCTCTGCCTTTGGCTTACTGATGAGTAAAGAGGAACTCAAAGGAAAAGCAACTGTGGATTGCCCTATCTTTCCCTTTCCTTCTATGGCATCACTTTTAGTGTAAGTGGTTGGCTCATAGAGGGAAGTACCATGAGTAAGAAAGAATATGATAAGAGTTCTTTTTGTTAGTTGGTGTTTCTTAGAATGTCATTACCTTTCTTCTGAATTTGAAGCAAATTTTGGTTCCAATGGAAAGAGGTATTTTAGAGTTTAATCAGTCATAGATGTGATATGCCCTATCTTGTACTTGCTTTGAGTCTCACCGAACTCCCATAGTCACAGGAATCCTATTATCATGGGACAGGGGAGATCCAATGTGTGAATGGGGCAACCACAACTGGCAGACATATGGTGTGTATCTCCTCTGTTCGTGGATCAGACTTTACTAACAAAACACACATTCAAAGCTAAAATTAAGAATTTCAAAGGTGTGTCAGCAAAGCATTAAGTCAGGTGCGGGGCCCTTCTGAGCATGGGGCCCTACTGACTACACAGGCTTCACACCCTGCTGCCATCCCGGGACCAGGCAAAGAAGGAGCCGAGGGCATCAGTGCCCTTTCCTCCAGTCATCCCACCTCCTGTGGGGGTGTCACTGGTGGACCCAGACTACAGTGCAAGGGATCCAGGGATACATCCAAAGAGGATAGTCTTCTGAGCTACAGACTAGGGGAGAGAAGGGTGGAGAGGGGGTCTGGAGTGGCAAACAGAATATCCCACAGGCTGCTAGGTCCCACATCTCTTCCAACAAATTCAGTTCAGCTAAGATAAGAAGGACCAGACAAGCTCCAGGTGTGGCCTTATGCTGATACAATGTTATGAGCCCTCTACAAACATTAATTAATTAATTAAACAAAATTACAAATATAAATTGAGTAAAAACTGCCTATTTGTTTAGAATGAGAGAAGAAATCACAGTAAAACACTGGAGCTTGAAAGGTTCAAGTCCTTTTCATCTGAGGTCTTTAGGACATATACCAGAAATGCCTACACAGACACGTTTCCCTTGCAGCCTGGCTTCCCTTCTCCACCCAGTAGGAAACTGAGGAGGCAGTGGATAGTCACAGCCACTCCTTTGCACCCTTCATTTCTTATCTATCCCTTCTGTTGTTTGTTGGCTAAGTTGGAATAAGCCGAAGGGAAAATAACCTTAGAACTCCTTGTTCTTGGTCACCTTCAAATCCTGACCAGACTTTGTGGCCTAATCAATAGGTTCCTCTGTAGGCATAAAATATTCCCGGGCTTTTCTCATAACAGCTGAGGCAACATGGGGGCCCATTTAGATTCAGAAAAAAGAAGGAATTTTTCAGTTAGATAAAAGGGCTGTCCTGGATAGGGTCTGGGGTCTGAGCAGGAGCCCATGGGAGGACAGAAAAGGGTGGATGAGGACAAAAGAAAGGAATTACAGATATATTTAGGAAAATGGAAAGATGCTAAAGAAAGATTTCACTTTGCATAGGCCCTGGTGTTGATGAAGTCACTATTTACTTTTGATAGGTATGGGGGAAGCGGCTGATACCTAAATTAAGAATGTGTGCTTAACCTGAAAGCATTTGATCTATATAAGGTAGTAAGTGCCTAAGTTCAAATCTTGAACTTAGTTCATAAAAGCTGTGAGTATTTGGTCAAGAAACTCATTCTCTCTGCCTCAGTCTTCTCATTTGCAAGCTGAAGGTATATTATGTTTAATTACATTATGTCATGTCACATCACATTCTGTTAATATGTTATGTTACATGGAGCTCACCTCATAGCATTGTGTGCGAATTAGATAAGTTAATATTTATAAACACCACTTATAATAGTTCTTAGTACATGTGAGATAATAGAAAATATATATATTGGTCTCTGCCTGCAGCTCCTGGCATAGAGCCCCTAAAGCCCTTGCAATTTCCTAAGTGATAAGGGCATTAGGGGCATCTTTTGTTCTAATATTTGGCCTTTGACCACAGTTCCTGACACAGAGCTCCCACATCCCTTGAAATGCCCTGGGTGATGGCAGTGTCTTTTGTTCTAATGAGGTAACTCAGTGGGCGCCTGAGGGGGGCTGGTTACCAGCAGACCAAGCCACAGTTAGAACCTTGGAATTCTCAGCCCACCTTCCCATCTCTAGGTCTAAAAATGAAGTTAATGATTGATCATGCCGACATGAGGAAACCTCCACAAAAACCCCGTAAGTGTGAGGTCTGTAAGAGTTTGTAGGTTGGTGAACACACGAAGGTGCTGGGAGAAGATGTGGAATCCCCGTGCCCCCTCCCACATACCTTTCCCTCCATGTCTCTTCCACCTAGATGCTCCTTTATCATTTTTCATAGGCTTTAACAAACTGGTAAACATAAGCAAGTGTTTTCCGGAGTTCTATGAGCTGTTCTAGCATACAAATGAATCCAGGGGGGAGGAGGTCATGGGAACCTACAGAATCTGATGCTACCCCCAGGTAGATAGTGTCAGAATTGAGTTAACTTGTAGGACACCCAGCTGGTGTCACAGATCTGCCTGGTGGGGGAGAAAACCCCACACACCTTGTGTCAGAAGTGCTGGGAGTGAGGTCATAGTGTGAGAGTAAAAAAGATGCATAGAAGGAGGAATATAAGTTTTTTCCTATACCCTACACAATGAGTGCTCAATGAAAGTGAGAAATTATTATTATGAAATGGTTCCAAATATAGCACTTATACACATTTGGGCAATGTTTAAAGTTGTAAAATTTCTGCAACAGATGAAGAATCTGATCCATGTGCTTTTACTATGTATAATTTTATAAAAATTATCATTTTGAATGGATGCATATGTTTATGTTTAATATCTAACCAAAGATAGGTATTCTGAAATTTTCATTAACCAAACACAGTCCTTTCTTCTTAAAAAAATAAATAAAGCACAGTCATTTCTGAACTTTTACCAAAGAAGCAGAGGTATACTTTACCTCTTCATACCTTGCAGGTAATTTTTCCTTGTCTACCATCCCCAAACACTGAGGAAATACTTTTTTTTTCTTTTTTAACTTTAGTCAATTTATATACTGACGTATGGAGATTGAATGAAATACCGGATCCCACTGTGCAAAGAGCTTGGTGGGGTTCTTTCCTCATAAAGGTAGCTTTAGTTAGAATCAAGTTTGAGTAAAATAGTTTAGAGAATGTTAGGGAGTCTTGCTTATCAGTCTTGTTTGATTCTAGAGGTCAAATTGAAATAAAATAGTAAGAGTCAGACTTTCTGGATTCCTATAACCTCTGAGCAAATATATCACATAACCTCCCTGACTTCCATGTCTTCATCCACTGAAGAATAATGCGGCAAGTGTTGCCTAGCTTCACTTCCAAGGTTCTTGTGAGGATTTTAAAAAAATTATTTAAAAAAACTGAAAATGAACAGCTACATGCAAAAGAATGAAACTAGACCACTTTCTTACACCATATACAAAATAAATTCAAAATGGATTAAAGGCCTAAATTTAAGATCCAAAACCATAAAACTCTTAAAAGAAAATATAGGCAGTAATCTCTTAGACATCAGCCTTAGCAATATTTTTCTGGATACGACTCCTCAGGCAAAAGAAACAAAAGCAAAAATAAACTATTGGGACAGCATCAAACTAAAAAGGTTTTGCACAGCAAAGGAAACCACCAAGAAAACAAAAAGGCAACCTACTGAATGGGGGAAGATATTTGCAAATGACATATCTGTAAAAGGTTAATATCCAAGATATACAAACAACTCTTACAACTCAACACCAATAATAATAATAATAATAATAATAATAATAATAATAATAGTAACGATAACATTCTAATTAAAAAATGCCCAATGGTGCCTGGGTGGCTCAGTCGACTAGTTAAGTGTCTGCCTCCGGCTGAAGTCATGATCCCAGAGTCCTGGGATTGAGCCCCATATCGGGCTCCCTGCTCAGTGGGGACCCTGCTTCACCTTCTCTCTCTGCCCCCTGCCCCCCTGCTTGTGCTCTCGCTCTCTCTCTCAAATAAATAAATAAATCATCTTTTAACAAAAATGCTCAGAGGACATTAATAGACATTTCTGCAGACATACTGATGGTCAACAGACATAAAAAGATTCTCAACATCACCAATCATTAGAGAAATGCAAATCAAAACCTCAATGATATCGCCTCACACCAGTCAGAATGGCTAGTATCAAAAAGACAAAAAATGACAAGTGTTGGGGAAGATGTGGAGAAGAGGGGATCCCTATGAACTGTTGGTGGGAACGTAAATTGACTCAGTACTACAGAAACAGTATGGAGATGCCTCAAAAAATCAAAAATAAAAATACCACATGATCTACTAATTCTACTGCTGGTTATTTACCCAAAGAAAATGAAAACACTAATTTGAAAAGATATATATAGCCCTATGTTTATTGCAGCATTATTTGCAATAGCCAAGATATGAAAGTAACCTAAGTACCCACTGATAGATGAGTGGAATAATAGGACATGGTATACATATTTACAATGGAATATTATTTAGCCATAAAAAGGAATGAGATCTTGCCATTTGCAATAGCATGGATAGACCTAGAGGGTATCATGCTAAGTAAAATAAGTCAGACAAAGAAATAAGTCAGATACATGATTTCACTTATATGTGGAATCTAAAAAATAAAACAAATGAACAAACAAACACAGAAACAGACTCATAAATACAGAGAACGAACTGGTATTGCCAGAGTGGGGGGAGTGGAGAGATGGGCAAAATAGGTGAAGGGTATTAAGAGGTACAAACATCGAGTTGTAAATTTAATAAGTCATGGAGATAAAAATTATAGCATAAAGAATATAGTCAACAATATTGTAATATCATTAATTAATGACACATGGTAACTACACTTATCATTGTGAGCACTGTATAATGCATAGAATTATCAAATCCCAATGTTGTACACCTGAAACTAATACAACATTGTATGGCAACTGTACTAAATTTTAAAAAAACCCTAAAAAACAAAAGCATTCAACAAATGCAAGAAGAATTTACTCCAATAACTTTCTTCTTACACAATTTCTTTTTTGCCTGTCATTCAACAGCAGGCAGACTGAATTATCTGTCAGGAGCAACAGCCCTGAATCAATCCCATTCATGGTTTTTGGGGTTTTTTTTTAGGATTTATTTATTTGAGAGAGAGAGTGTGCACACGTGTGAGCAGGGGGAGGTGCAAAGGGAGAGGGAGAGAGAGAATCCTTGAGCAGACTCCCCACTGAGCAGGGAGCTGGATGCAGGGCTCAATCGCAGGACCCTGAGATCATGACCTGAGCCCAAATCAAGAGTCAGCTGCTTAACCGACTGAGCCACCCCAGTGCCCCCCTCCCCCATCCACATCTTTGAACTTCTCTTACCAGTATCTATAAGAGAAAAATAAATTTGATTAATCAACCGGAATTCTTTTTTTTTTTTTTTTTTGGTGCCAATTTTAAATAGTTTTATTTAAGACACAGCATTTTCCACTTAACAATACAGTGCTTATAAAGTACAATGTTGGGGCGCCTGGGTGGCTCAGTAGTTAAGCATCTGCCTTTGGCTCAGGGCGTGATCCCGGCCTTCTGGGATCGAGCCTCACATCAGGCTCCTCTGCTGGGAGCCTGCTTCTTCCTCTCCCACTCCCCCTGCTTGTGTTCCCTCTCTTGCTGGCTGTCTCTTTCTCTGTCAAATAAATAAAATAAAATCTTTAAAAAAATAAAAAATAAAAAAAATAAAGTACAATGTTATTTCCTTTCCTTGTGCACATATTCCATATTTGAGCACCAAGAATGCCCAGTGTATTTACTAAAGCAGCTTGACTTTAAAACTACCATAGGATTTGTTACAAATTTGGGTCCTTCAAATGTTTTGTGTGGAGCAATGCTAGACCTATTTTCAGGTTGGCTTAATCAACCTCTTCAATGGTGGGCCCAGAGGAGGCACCACCAGATAGAGGAGTCCCACCACCAGAAAAGCCCCCAGACATCCCCCTGGCATGCCTCCTGCACTGTGATACAGCTTGGTAATGATGGGGTTGCAGACTTTCTCCAGCTCTTTCTGCTGACGTTCAACTTCTTCCTTCTCTGTGGTCTGGTTCTTATCAAGTCAGTTGATGATTTCATTACACTTGTCAAGAATCTCATGTTTGCCCTCATCGTTGATTTTGCCCTAAGGTTTTTCATCTTCAGCAGTTGCTTTCAAGTTGAATACATAAGATTCAAGCAAGTTTGAACTCACATGCATATCTTCTGTCCCCCACTCCCACCCCCATGGCTTTTGATGATGCTAATGGCATCTTCAATGTCTCTGCTGTAGATAAGAGTACAGAAAAAGAGAACAAGATTACAATCACTAGCCACAAGGGCCACTTGAGCAAGGAAGACATTGAGCGCATGCTCCAAGAAGCTGAGAAGTACAAAGCTGAAGATGAGAAGCAGCGGGACAAGGTGTCTTCCAAGAATTCACTTGAATCTTACGGAGTTCTTCATTGTTCATTATAAATAAATGATGCCTGGACAATGATAGGTACTGAATTTTGTTTGTTGAATGAAGTCACAAGTGCGGTAACTTAAAACATCTGACAAGATTCTACCTCCAAGGCTCTTAAAAGTCAGAACAACGGCTAAAACAATCCAGTTACTAGGGAGACGTAATTTTTGTGGAGAGAGAGGTGAATAATAACAAGAATCACAGCCACTTGGTAAATGCTCTTCTTCTGGCCGAATCAATCATTGTGGTGACTGTCCAGCATGAGTTCATAATACCAACATTATTTAGCATGTCTACTTAAAAAAGAGTACAAGGTAAAAGTAAAAATGTGAAGATGGTATTATACTCTTCATTGTTATACATTACACACGATGTAGGGCAACAAAATGCACATAGATTCCATAAACTCTGTGAGAAGGCAGGACATTTGCAACGTGCACAAGCATAGAACAGTGAATCCCTAAGGGAGAGACAGAGAAATACCCTCAAGTAATATACTCAAGACCTAGAAAAGGGTTAAAGGAGTCACTATAAATTCAAGATATTGGTAAATGTTAGCCATAATTGATGAAGAAGGTTGAAAGGAACAGATTGGTCCTTTCTTTGAGGTTTTCTTACATCACATTAGCAAAGACTATCTTCTACCATCTCTCTTCAATATTTGTTTCAACATTGATAGTATTTTTTTCTTTTTTCTTTTCTTAAACAACTTTGAGATACAACTCTCACATACCACGTAATTCATTAATAGTGTACAGTTCAATGGGTTTTAGTATATTCAGATTGTGCAACCGCTAGCACCATTTAATTCCAGAAAATTTTCATCACACCTCAAAAAAGCTCCTAATTGTTAGCAGTTGCTCCCCATTCTTCTCCTCCCTGCAAGACAACCATTAATTTACTTCCTACCTCTATAAATTTGTCTATTCTGGACATTTCACAAAAAAGAACTCATACTATATGTGATCTTTTGTGATTGGCTTCTTTCACTAAGCATAACATTTTCAAGATTCATCCTGCTGTAGCATGTGTCAATATTTCATTTCTTTTTATCGCTGAGCAATATTCCATTGTATGGACATACCATATTTTATTTATCCTTCTATAAGTTGATATAAGTTGGTAAGTAGACACTTGGGTTATTTTACTATTATAAATGCTGCTGCCATGAACATTTATGCACAAGTTTTTGAATGGAGATATGTTTCCATTTCTTTTAGTCATATACCTAGGAGTAGAATGACTGGGTCATATAGTAACTCTATGTCAACTTCTTTTTCTTTTTTTTTTTTTTTAAGATTTAAGGGGCTGAAGGAAAGGGAGGGAGAGAGAGTCCTAAGCAGACTCTGAGCTGAGTGCAGAGCCTGACATAGGGCTCCATCTCATGACCCTGAGAGCATGACCTGAGTCAAAACCAAAAGTCAGATGCTTAACCAACTGAGCCACACAGGTGCCCCTCTGTGTCAACTTTTAGAAAAAACTTCTTAAAAATTAAGATTATAACTCACATACCATAAAATTCACCATTTTAAGTGTGTACTTTACTGGGTTTTCGTATATTCATAAGGTATGCAAACCATCATCAACATCTAATCCTAGAAAAAATTTCACCACCCAAAATGGAAACCTTGCACCCATTATCCCTGAATTAATGTTGGAGCAATAAGCCTAGAGTCCTCTGCTCTTTCTTCTGCCCTGGAAAAATGATTTAAAACACACTGTTCTTTTATTTAAATTAAAATATCACTTGCATACTTGAAAAATAAGCACAGTGACTTTTAAAAATAATGAATTTATTGAGATAAAATTCACATATCATAAAATTCACTCATTAAAAGTATACGATTTTGTGGGTTTTAGTACATTCACAAAATTGTGCAATCAATACCACTATCTAATTCCAGAATATTTTCATCATTCCAAAAAACAGCGCTGTACTGTTTAGTAGTTCCCCATTCTCTCCTCCCCCTAGCCTCTGGCAATCACTAATGTATTCTCTGTCTCTATGGATTTTCCTATTCTGGACTATGTTTAACTTTTTGACGAGTAAAAGAGGATTTTTATACCATGTTCCTTGACCACTTCGTTGAAGCATAAATCACTTGATTATACACACATGTACATGCACACACATATACATACCTATTGCTTTTGTCATTACCTACATTTTCATACCTTCATGCCACTTTCCTGTACTCACAGATGAGATCGATACTTGTGAAAATACCAAAGTGGGGAAAATACTGACAGCATATGGCAAATTATTGATATCCTCAATAGAGGGATTTATTGCATCATTTCCCTAGTGATCATATAATTACAAACTAAAATAACATAGTTTTTTCAATCAAAAATATTTTTTCAAAGGAGAATTTAAACACTGCAATACTCAGCATTGCTGAGGATGTAAGGAAAGAGGCACTCTATAATGATGGATACACGTCATTATACATTTGTCCAAAGCCATAGAATGCACAATATCAAGAGTGAACCCTAAGATAAACTATTGATTTTAGGTGATTATGAGCTGTCAATGTATATCCATCAATTGTAACAAATATGCCACTCTGGTGGGAGTATGTTGATAACAGGGCTCTGCATGTGTGGGGGAAAGGAGGTTATAGGAAAGCCCCTCCACGCAATTTTGCTGTGAACCTAAAGTTACCCTAAAAAACTAAGTCTTTAAAAAAATTATGCTAAGGGAAAATATTTGGTGACTTGAAAAAAACATTCACAATTCTTGACTAAGTGAAAAAAAGAACTGGTTACAGTTAAATATTAACCCAACATTATAAAAATCTAGTGTTATGCATAGCAAAGAAAGAAAAGATAGTAAAAGTAAACATATACGATTCTTCTGCAAGTGAGAGAACTTGGGATAAGTTTTTTGTAGGTGCTATAAAATTCAATCACATCTCCATTATATAGAAATATTACTTTATTACTTTAGACTGAGCTCAACTTGCTGTGAGATCCCATTTCCAATGACAGTGAAAACACTTAATCTTACCAATTATAGGGAGCTTAGTTACTTTCAGCATAAAATTGAGTGCCTTTTGGCAAATATTCAGTCAGAGTTGGCTTACTATTTTATCATTACAAAGTGTGAACTCTTGTCCACATTTCTCAAGATTTCTTCCATTCCCTCCCTTCTCAGGATCTCTGGAGGATGGGGCAGTTTTCAGAATGTAATGGCATTGGGGCAGGATGCTGGCTCCCACTGACCACAGGTGAGGGGTGTCTTGTTGTCCCACTCTCACTGCAGGTTCTTTTTGAGTACCTGGACAGTGGGACTTATGGTCTCCTCTCTGGGCAAACACTGTTAAGGACCTGTGATTGTCCTTTCTCTTCCCCAATCCCTGGCCCTCCTTCCCTACTCCACCACTCCATCATGCCCTTGACTTGCCTCCCTTAAGCCCTCTTGGGGAGGTTGATGTCCTTCTACCACCTAGCCCCCAGTTCTAGGTGATCCCTTTACAGTGACTTCTGGCAGACCACTGGCTCAATCCTTAGCATCCCCAAGCCTCAGGATATGGAAATTTGTATCTTCTCTCGGCCTCATGTAGGTTTTGAAGAACTTGCGGGGGAGGGTGGGTATCTTCTTCAGCCTCTCTTTTTGGCTAAAAACAAGACCCTGACAGTTTACTCTACCTTGGCTGCCTCATGCTGTCTCTGGGCTCTCTGAATGGCATCTTCCTCCCAGATATCTAGATGGAAGGAAGAAAAGCCTCTGCTGTTGATGGATGCCAAAAATTTCTAGAAGTCTCTATCCTTTTCACAGTTTTTAAGGAGGAGGAGAGGTAGAAAGTAAACTCTACAAAAATACCCAATCTCTCTATACCCTCTCCCCTCTTCTCCATTTCCTTCCCTTTTCTTCCCTTTCCTTTCCTCCTCACTACAGGTAGAAAGTGGCTGTGGATCATCCAGGTAGATACAAAAGTCTGAAGTTTTGGGAAACAGCCAGGGCTTAATGTACAAATTTGTAAGGCATAGGCATAGAGACGATGGTTAAGGTTGTGGGGCTTAGAAGTGAGAAGAGATCATGGTCCAGGGCAGAGTCCTAAGATTCATATTTTATTATTAAGAAGCCACAAGAGTGACAATGAATTTTCTTCAGAAACTCTGACACATTACAAGATAAATAACATAAATCCTGTAAAAAAAGGAAAGGCTTCATCTTTTACTTTGTCAAAAGGTAGTTCTTAACCAGCAACCAGAGCTTTAGGGAGGGAAACAGCATAATGAGCCCATGTGCACTCTCACCATGGAACTGGCCAACAAGAAGGAAAGCTGTCAGTCTTTTAAAAATGAGGCTGCCATTATTGTAAAGATTCCTCAAGCAATTTTATTTTATTCTAGAAGGAAGATCTTTGAACTGGGAATTCTTCACTGAGAAGGTTTCTTTTTCAATTACCAAAGAGAACGGAATCCTTTCTGAAGATTCTCTTTGAGGGTTAGATGTCTGTGTGGATGGATGGATAGATGGATGGATGGATGGATGGATGGATGGATGGATGGATGGATGAATGAATAGGTGTGTGGATGGGTAGACAGAGGTATTACTGTTGACTACATGAAAACATGGAATAGTCTCCAGAAATGTTAGTCCCTCAAGAATTTACAGTTAATTACCTAATTGAAACAACAAATAATTATTGAAAGCCAACTTCCTAGCCACTGTATTTGGCAAGGTCCTTAAAGTACATGTCCTTGACCTGATGAAGTATTCAAACAAGAGGTAGAGACAAAAAGCAAACAGCTGCATACATCAATTATTTAAAATTATGAAAAGTACTTAAAAGAGAATCATCATCATCTTAATTTTCATCATTGATTCCATTAAATTAGAAAGAAACATATTAGTGGTGTCAATGACTTCTTTCTTAGGAAAAGCATCTACCATGGGGAGGAAAACCTAAGATCACATTTAAAAAATTTTAATATTGGCCAAGTGGCCTGACCTCCTAGCCAATTTAGCTGCTGCCAAAGAAATGGGGGAAGGGGATTTTAATTCACATTCATATTTGAAGATCAACTAAAAAGTACACGGAATATAGAATATACAAATATGCTAAATTCATAAACATCTATTATAATTGAAAATTTAAAATATTTTATTAAATGTGTCTTTTGTTACTTTCTCTCCTCTGTATCTATCGTATTTAACTTACTGGAATTACTTTAAAAATATTACCATACTCTTTAAAGTATCCATCACTTTTGTCTTAAGCTGCCCTCTGGTGGTTTTCAATTTAGTCACTAGCTTTACCTTAGTATCTGATGTGTAGAATATTTGTGTTACTGTACTTTGTTTACTACTATATTAATTCCTACTTTCTTTATGAACTTATTTGGCAGGGCCTTTGAAATATTCATGTGATAAGAATGGAGACTGGCTACTGTCCAGAACAGGGAAAAACAATTAGCAAATTCATGAAGCCGAGTTTGTACATCCAGTGTAATGAATCATCACTTATTAGCAATATTTCTGTTATTGTTATTATAATACAGGACTGACTGATATGAACCTCAGTCATCAAGTACAGAATGTAACCACTGAAAACCAAAAATACATTTATTTCACAACAGTCCCTCATACATATTAAAAGCTCTCACATCACATAATACAACTAACTTCTGCAATGAAAGTATAAAACATTCTCATTAATGAATAAGCTAAATGTTTGTCACTGCCCCAAATAATCTGAAATATAGAGCTATCTTTTAACTTCTTACCAAAGATAAGCAGGACATGCTTATTGAAAAGAGATACTTCTAATCAAACCAGTCTCTTCTCTTTTGATAGTAAGGAGGAAATTCTCAATCACTTTTGTTTTATTTTGTTGAACTTTCTCTAGTATAATGATTGTAATGTATAAAATAACCTTGGTTATGAAAACAATATATTTTTTACCATAAGAGTTTAAAAGTTAAAGTATCATTCAAATTTTCCTATAATTATTCTTTTTAGTTAAGGCAAGATCTATTTGGACACGTTTAAATTATTTATCTTCTTATGTGTATACTCTGAGTTCAGCGGAAGGAAATCCACATTATATGAGATTAAACTTTTTTTTAGTTCATGTATTTATTTAGGCACTTGAGTACCTTCTGTGTGGCTAAACCTGTGTGGCCTACATTCTAGAAAAGGAGGTCATTCCAGAAACAAAGCTCCAGGTATATTTTAAGCTGTTTCATCATCGTGGGAATTAGTACTAGAGAGAAAATGCTTCCCTAGCTTAGGAAAGAACTGAGAGCTATGTTAGCTGCAGGAGGAATAACAGCTTCACAGAGGAAATGGCACTTGAACTGGGTTGTGATGCACTGGGGGGGATTTTGGTAGCAAGGGACAACATGTTGAAGACATTTCATATCGGAAGATAAAGATAAATAAAACACATAAGGGGGTCACACATTGTGAAAAGCATTGAAGAGAGTGAGTTGAAAACCCATCATCTATCTTTCTTTCTCTCTTTCTTTCTTTCTTTCTTTCTTTCTTTCTTTCTTTCTTTCTTTCTTTCTAGATTTTATGTATTTGAGAGAGAGAGAGAGAGAGAGAGAGAGAGAGAGCAGGAGAAGGGCAGAGGGAGAGGGACAAACAGACTCCCCACAGCAGGGATCCCGATGCAGGACTTGATCCCAGGACCCTGGGATCATGACCCAAGCGAAGGCATACACCTAACAGACTGAGCCACCCAGGCACCCCAAAAACCTGTAATTTTCTAAAACAAATTTACAGTATGTTATAGTTGAACACCTTAGTTAAAATAAATCTGCAGCAATGCTTAGCAAAATTCAGACAATTCATAGCAACATAGTTTTACCTGACTAGACAACACATATAAACTGCTATCCATCACCACCATTGAGTAGTTGACCATTGGCAGAATTGTGTGAGACAAAACTCACACAAGAGATAGAATGTTCTATCATTGCAGAAAGTTCTCTCAGCCCATTCCCGGTCATTCCCACCCCTCCACCCCCAAGCAACTACTCTTCCAATTTCTGTAACCATAGATTATTTTTACCTGTCCTTGAACTTCATGTAAGTGAAATCATACAGTGTGTACTCTTTTGAGTCTGACTTCTTTTACTAAGGCATAACGCTGGGAGATTGATCCTTGCTGTTGCATCAATTGTTAGTTTTATCACTCAGTTGTATTCTACTCTATGATTATATCCCACTTTGTTTACCCATTCTCCTGTTTATGGATAACTGTGGTGGTTCCAATCTAGCACTACCAGGAACAAAGCTGCTATGAACATTTGCATATACGTGTCTGGGCAGTCATCCTTTCATTTCACTGGGGTGTATATTTAGAAATGGGATTGCTGGATGTATGGTAAGAGTATATTTAACTTTATAAGCAACTGCCAAACGATTTTCCAGAGTGGTTACATCATTTTATACTCCCGCTAGCAATATACGAGAGTTTAGAGTTTTTCTTCTCTTTACTTTTAGCCATTCTAGCTAGTGGGTGTGTAGTATCTCATTGTGCTTTAAAATTGTATGGAACATGATGTCCAGCATCTTTCCAGTGTCTACTGGCCATTTATATATATTTTTTATGAAGTGTTTGTTCAAATCTTTTGGCCTATCTTTAAGATTGGCGTTTTTTAATACCCATCACGGGCCTATCCCAATCCCCCACCCTGCTTTCCTCTAAAGCCCTCCGTTTGTTTCCCAGATAGGCTGGTGATGGGTAGTAAGGAGGGCACGTATTGCATGGTGTACTGGGTGTTATACGCAAGTAATGAATCATGGAATTTTACAACAAGAACTTGGGATGTACTGTATGGTGACTAACATAACATAATAAAAAATTATTATTAAAAAAATTGGGGTTTTTTAAAGTTATTATTAAGTTGTAGATATTCTTTATATATTTCGGGTGCAAGTGTTTGGTCAGATGTATGTGTTGCAAACATATTCTCCCAGTCTGTGGCTTGTCTGTTTATTCTCTCCAACAGTGTCTTTTGAACGTGTTTAACTTTCATGAACTCTGATTTACCAATTCTTCTTTTCTTTTTTGCGGTTAGTGCTTTCTGTGCTTTCCTTGGGAAATCTTTGCCTACCCAAGATTGCAATGATATTTTCCTATGATTTCTTCTAGAAACTTTATAGTTGTCCATTTTATGTGTAGGTTTATAATCCATCTTGAATTAATTTTTGTGTATGGTGTGAGGCATAAGCTGAGCTTCATCTTTCCCCCACTGAATATCTGTTTGTTCCCTCACTGCCTGATGAAAAGACTTTGTTCAAGTTTAATTTCACTGAAATTATGTCAAGAAGCAGGAAACTTTTCAAAGATACTGAAAAAGGAAAATGAGAAGTAAAAAGGGACATTTGACTCAATGTTGAGTCATTCTTTGTACTCGTACAGCACGCACGCACAAATGACCGCCAATATTTTTTTAAAGTACAGCCATCACACATGTGACTTTCTGACAGCAGGATCTATCACCTGAGTGAATGAACAAAACTATTTTATGTGGAAAGAGTGCTGTATCTGCAGCCAGAATTTTAGCATTTTTGAAACCCTACAGCATTTTTCCATTTCACTAAGTGCCTCTGAAGGCAAGTAAGTTTGTGGGGTGAGGGGAGTGGTGATTAGAAATCTCCCGTGAAGATTTTGACTATGCAAAGATAAAGCCAAAATCTCTTCTAGATTGGAGAGTTTCAAGGACTCCAAGGAGCGAGACTGCAAATGACACCACGAGCGGGGTAGGCTTTGCACCAGGACAAGAGGGGAAAACTAGATTTTTCTCTTTGTGTTCTGGTTAGGTGGTAATTTGGAGGAGGCATCAACATGGAGCAGAAGGCAGGGGTTGAGGGTGGGGCAGGTGAAGTACATTTTAGCGACATGTCAAGGAATAAAGTCAAAGTTAAGAATATTCCTTGGGAAGATGTAGCTGTGGACTCCTGAAGCACTTGTATGCAGTGGCTGGTTTTCTGCAGGTGTTTCCATTCCATAGATTCCCCGAGTCTTTGGTAAAGTTGTAGCCAGCTCTTGCTTTGGGAAATTAACACAGGGGTTAATTCTTGGTTTCAGCTCAGTTTGTGATCTCAGGGTTGTGATTTCAGGGTCATGAGATCAAGCCCCACATTGGGCTCTGTATTCAGCATGGAGTCTGCTTGAGACTCTCTCTCTCTTTAAAAAAATAAATAAATCTTAAAAAAAAAAAAAAAGCAACCTGTGAAAAGCCTAACTAATGGACTGAAAAACTTCGCAAGCAGAAAACAAACCAGAGAGAATACCAAGTGTTTGGTTTATGTAAAGCACTGTGTATTTATTGTTAGGGTTTCTACGTTTTCAAGAAGGAAATTTAGACCCAGAGGAGGATTAATTAATGAGGCAACGAGTAGGGCCACACACATGATTTGACCCTTTTTTTCTAAAAACCGGTTTGAAGGATGAAAGTTACATGAAGTTATGACAATAATTCTATAGCACAAAAGCCATATTCACAGGGTGAACATGAAATTGTCTGACTTACATAAGACCATCTAAATGAAAGCTTTAATGGTTCTCTAATGTTCATCCCAAAAGTAATAGAATATTGTATGTCAATTGTACCTCAATAAAAAAGCTTCAATGTCCATATAAATAATGTGAGGATTTTTTTAAAAATGTAGATTCTGATTTGGTAGTACTAGGATGGGACCTTAGAGTCTGTATTTCAACAAGACCAGAGCAGTAGTTCTCAAAGTGTGGTCCCAAGGTTAGCAGCATCAGGACCATTTGGGAACTGGTTAGAATTCAGATTCTCAGGCTCATGGGCTAGAATGCAGATTCTCAGGCCCCACTTCAGAATTACTGTATCGGAAATTCTAGAGGTGAGGCCCCAAGATTTGTGATTTCACAGGCCCTCCAGGTAATTCTGATGTACGTGCAAGTTTGTGGGCCACTGCTCCAGAGCTGCACTGTTGATATCCACTAGTCACAAGTATAAATTTAAAATGTATACAATTAAGGGGTGCCTGGGTGGTTCAGTCAGTTAAGTGGCTGACTCTTGATTTCAGCTCAGGTCATGATCTTGGGGTTGTGAGATCAAGCCCCACTTTGGTGTGGAGCCTGCTTCGATTCTTTCTCTCCCTCTGCCCCTCCCCCTGCTTGCACACACGCGTGCTCTCTCTCTCTCTAAATAAAATAAATAAAATCTTTTAAAAATTAAAAAAAATAACATGTATAGAATTAAATAAAAGTAAAAGTGTAAGTTCAGTTCTTCAGAAGCACTAGCCACATTTCAAAAACTCACTAGCTACATGGGGTTAATGGCTACCCTATTGGACAAAGAAGACAGACAAAGCAGACATTTCCATCATTGCAAGAAGTTCTGTTGGACAGAGCTGCTCTAGAGTACTATTTGCAATCCTGGCTTTACATTAGAATCACACAGTGAGATTTTATTAGGTACCATTGCTTGGACTTTCACCAGAACAATTGAGTCAGAATCTCTGGGGATGAAATAATCCTCAGGTAAGTAATTATAAATAATACAGAGAAGCAAGAGGTATGATATGAAGTGTGCTGTGAGCTTTAGGAACCTACAGGAGAGGAATCTAGGGGTCAGGTAAAATCTCTCTGGACATTTAAATTGAGAATGATGAATAGGAGTTTTTCAGAAGAATGGGAGGGTTGAGAAGTTTCCCAGGCAAACAGAACAATATGTCCCAAAGCTCATAAGTTAGAGAGATTATGGTGAGTTCGAGGAACTGAATGAAGCTCAGAATGGCTAGTGTGTGGTAGCACAGGAGATAGGTTTCAGAGGTTGTTGGAGACCAGATCTTACAAGGCTTTATAAATAAGATAAACTTACATCCCATTCTCCCAGATGTTCTCAGTTTACACACCTGTTCCTTCATGATTATTAACAGTACCCCCTTTCACTCTCCAAAGTGCCCTATTTGGATGATAAATTAAATGGTCACACTACCCATAAGCTCTGACATAAAACTGACTTTATCCTAGGGCAATGGGAAGACACTGAAGAATTTTAAGCAGGGAATGGACATTCTTAAAGTATTTTGAAACAATTCCTTAGACTGCAGAAAGAACAATGAATTGGAAACCAATCAAAAGCCTGCTACAGTTACCCAGGCAACAGTTAATTATAGTGTCCTGGCCATGGTTGTGGCATTAAGAATGGAGAGAAGTGGACAGAATTGTAAACTATTAAGAAAAGAGAAAGATAACAATTGCATATACAGACAGATGGAAGTCAAGCTGACTACTATTCTAGTTTAGGCAAGAATGGCCAAATAGTAATATCATCTGCGAGGGTAGAAGAAAAAAAAAAGGAGGCTGGAGGTAGTACTTAAGGACAAGTTCAGTTCTGTATTTGCTGAGAAAAGCCATTGGATATATGTGTTTCGAGCTCAGAAAAGAGCTGGGGATATCAATTTGGGATTCATTAGGAAACAAGATTGCCCAAATGGTGTGTACAGAGAAGTGCAGACTATCTGGGGCTGAGCCCCGAAAAGCACAAGCTTTTAGGGCAGACTAAGAAGGAGCCTGCAAAAGAGGCTGAAATGGAATATTCCAAAAGATAGGAGGAAAAACAGGGAGTTTGGTATAATTGATAGGAAGGAAGGAAAACATTTTTCAGAGGAATGGGGTGGACTGAATGTCAAGCAAAATAAGGTCTGAAAATTCGCATTGGATACGCTGGAGACATGGGGAAGAGAAGTTTCTGTGGAATTCATGGGGCTAAAGACTACATTGCAGTGGAATGAATAGGGGGTGAATGGAATGGAAAGAAAATGAATGTGGATAACTGAAGAAATTTGGCCCTAAGAGGAAGGGAGAAATACAGCTGTACCAGGAAGGGGAATTGGAATTGATGATTTTATTTTTTAAAAAATCATTTTAGCATGTGTAATTGCTAATTAGAAGGAGTGGGTAGAGAGGGAAGATTTGAAGATATGGAAAAAAGAAGCAGGTGAGAAGTACCCAGAGCATAGATCAAGATTGTATTAGGTATCTGTGGCTACATAATAAATTACTTCCAAATTTAGCAGCATAAAACAGCAAATATTTATTATCTCACAGTTCCTGTAGGTCAGAAATCAGGGCATAGCTTAACTGGGTATACCTTGCTCAAGATCTCTTATGGAGTTGCTGTGAGGCTACTTGCTTGGACTGTGGTCTCATCTGATGACTCAACAGTGGGGGGAAGGGAGAGGATCTGTTTCTAAACTTGCTCATGTGGTTATTATGAGCATTCACTTCCTCACAGGCTTTGGACTAAGAGCCTCTATTCCTTGCTGGCTGTCAGCCAGAGGCCTTGCTAGGCACATGAACTTCTCCACAGGGCAGCTCACAACATAGCAGCTGGCTTCCTTCAGGGTCAGTAAGTGAAAAAGCAAGAGAGAACTAGAGAATACCCAAAACAGAAGTTATAACATTTTTAACAAGAAGTGACATTCTATTACTTTCACTGTGTTCTATTTGTTGGAATAAGTCACCTATTTCCAACCTTCTTTGGAGGGGCAGGGATACCACAAGGGCATGAATATCAATAAGTGAGGATGCTTGGGAGCCATCTTACAGACCACCTGTCACAGAGTGATGAACTTTAAGCAGAAGAGGGAGACCTCTTCTATGGTAATAGAAAGAAAGGGGGAAGAGTTGGATCTAGACTAGTTTTGTATAACTGTAGTTAGTATGGAGAGAGTGTGTTTCAGATGGCTTTTATTTTCTATGCCAAGTAAGTCATACAGTCTTTTCCTGAGAATAAAGAAAGAATTGGATTGTTGGTAACAGAGGTTTGAAAAAGTCGCTGTTGAGAATAAGAGAAAGAAGTGAATTCAGAAACAGAAGATTGACAGGGAATGCTGTGAGCCCAGCTGAAGTGGGTATCCACAAATTTATAGAGAAATCAATCTGTGTAATATGGTGATTTTTCTCCAGCAGCACTCAGTAATAGGCAAGAGGAAGTTCTCCATGGCTACTTTCTGATGATTGCCTACTTTCTCTTAGGGGGACATGGAAAGCATGAAAAATTGCTGAGGCAGATAACAAAATTTATATAACCATAAAACTGAACAAAATAGCTGCCAGTTTCAGAGTCTAAAAAAGAAACCTGTCACACAGAGTTTCATTTGCCACAAAATTCAGTGTCAAGTTAGTACAGAACAGGCCAGGCTGGAGAGTTACCTGTCATAAAGTTGTCTATTTATCTGCCTTCAGTGGAATTCATCCTTGCTAAAGATAGTTAAACCCATCAACCATCGGAAAGTGTTAGAAGTTTGTCATTGATTATTTTGGAAAAGACTGTCTTATGAAAAATCCCCCAAAATGAATTTTTGAGAAATAGGTGCATCTGTTTACTCTGTCTTCTGGATAAAATCTAACTAAAGCTCTACTCGGATGCTTTTATTTCTTACACATAAAATTTAGCCCTATCCAAGGAAGAATGAAACACTTCCCCAGACTAGAGACCTGGCTGGTGTTACCCTTTTCTGTTGGTTCTCAGCCAAGTGAGTGAACCATATGTCAGCTGCCTGGATGATGTTTGGCCACTGCGGTAGAGGGAAGGCTCCAAAAAAACCGAACATATCAGAGTACTGTCTCCCACCCTTGCGTGTGTGTGTGTGTGTGTGTGTGTTGTTGGATTGGGAAGGTGAAAACGTTTGGGCTCCAAAGCTTGACATCACAAAGCCTTGCCTCTCCTCTTCCATTGTATTTAAGTTCCTAGTGAACAAGGGATATCCAAAGACTGGAACATAAAAAGGCAATCTAAAGCAAAAGGAGATAAAATTTTGTTCCTCTGAAGACAGCTTAAAGCCAAGACACTAACACGGAGAAGATAAGCAGTTGGATTTCTCTATAGTTGAGATTTTCTCAAGAGAGTTTGAAGGATAGAGAAAAGGAAGCTTAGGATTAACCACTCAGGGTGGGTGGCTTCTTGGTCATGTTAGGGTAGGACACAAAGCCGGGAGGGCCTGAGAGTCTTTTTTTTTTTTTAAGATTTTATTTATTTATTTGACAGAGAGAGAGACAGCCAGCAAGAAAGGGAACACAAGCAGGGCGAGTGGGAGAGGAAGAAGCAGGCTCCCAGCGGAGCAGGGAGCCCGATGCAGGGCTCAATCCCAGAACACTGGGATCACGCCCTGAGCTGAAGGCGGACGTTTAACGACTGAGCCACACAGGCGCCCCTGAGAGTCTTGAACAGAGTAGAATTGTGGCTGGATGGGTGGTGCTGGTAAGGCAAAACAGAGGTGCTAAGAGTCACTGAACACTGAGCTAGGAGGGGAGGCGGTTGTAGCCCTAAAATGGGCTTTGAGTTCACAATCTCTGGGAGTTCTAGTGTTATCATGGTAAAGCAGGTTTGGCTACCTAATTGCTACACATGACATGATTTATCCGGGAGAAGGCTTTACAAATTCCTGTGCTTTTGCTGACACTGAATTCATAATTTTTTTTTTTTTTTCTGTAGCGTGGAGACTCCTACCTATCATTTAAAGGGAATACAACAGCCAAAATAGTCCTGGATAATCACTAGATATAACAATTGGGAGAGCTTAAATTATATAACAGGTGAACTCCCTCCTGACACAAGATTGCCCTTCAAGCAACATATTCTTTCCAAAAGCTTTTCTTTACAATAAAAGGGAAGATGCTCACTGTAGAAAACTCAGAAAATTGATTTGTCCATTTATCCATTAATCCAGTGAAAACACGGTGAGCATTAGTGGCTTTGTTAGAGTCACAGGGGTACAACAATGAATGTGACAGATAATGTTCCTGCTTTTGTGGGCCCTGCTTTCTAGTGAGGTAGACTGCTAAGTAAAAAGCACAATAATTTTAGTTAAGGAAAAAAATGAGCAGGGTAACGAGATGGAGAATGACTGCTGGGTGGGGAATGGAGACACAGTAGATGAGGTGCTCAGAGAAAGGCCTCTTAAAAGAGGTGACATTTGAGCTGAGATCTGAGTAATGAGAAGGGGTCAGTCAGGGTCTGGGAGAAGGGCATGTTAAGCAAAAGTAATAATTGCCAAGCCCTCAAGGTAGGAGAATGTTAGCCTAGCCTAGGAGTTGTCCAAAGCCCGGTGAGATTGGAGTTAAATGAGCCAAACAAAGAGCCATCAGAGATCAAGGCAAAGGCAGGACCATGAAGGACTTTGCAGACTATGGGAAGGGTTTGGATTTTGTTCCAGGTGCATTGGAAAGCCATACTGGGATTTTAAGCAAGGAAGATACATGGTCTGGTCCACATTTTTAAAAGATGACTTTGGTTGCTTTGTGAAGAATGAATAAGGAAGGGTATAAGGATATATAAAAAGAAAGTCAAATCACATATGTTTCCAAAATCATAATTCTAATGCAGATACAATTTTGTGTCTACTTTTTCATTATATATCATGAGGACACAACCATGTCATTAAAGGTCATTTGAAATAAATTTTTAAATGAATGCATGCCAGTCGTGTCTGTGTCTTACCTTAGTCTCTTTCCCCTGGTCCTGGAAATTAACTTATTTCTAATTTTGTCTGTTTTAAATATGACAGCCATTTTATATTTTTATTTAATCTTTGGCTACATTTTCCACTTCATTAGGATCCATTCCTAAATGTAGAATGGGACCACAGGATCAAAAGATATGAGTGCTAGGTTGTTCTAT
Organism: Ursus americanus; assembly: GCF_024610735.1. Classification (NCBI taxonomy): domain Eukaryota; kingdom Metazoa; phylum Chordata; class Mammalia; order Carnivora; family Ursidae; genus Ursus; species Ursus americanus. The sequence continues at coordinate 70,958,649 of NC_142129.1, forward strand.
TGTCAACTTGGTTACTCTGGAAACTGTATTATCCAGAATTCCCTACCTTGCACACTAAGAGGTAGAATTGGCCAAAAGAGGAACTCATATGAAGTGTGGGCAGAAGAAGTGAGCTAGCAGCGTGACTTACCCTTTGAAGATCTTTGTTGTCAGAAACTGAGCTGCTCGGCAGGTTCCTGGTTGTCCCCACTCTTCTCCTGGCACCTCGACACCCAGCCTTTCTTCCTGTCCCTTGGCCCTGCTAATGGATAGCGGCCCACGATCAGTCACCCTGTCTGACTGGGGATCCTCAAAGGCAATGGCCTCCCAGAGATATCGCCACAAACCCCCTTTTGCATGTTTCTCAGATTTACTCTGCCTCGTCCACTCACCCCAGTGCTTGAGTATTGGTTAGTGACTCCTTCTCTGATTCTCAAACCCCCATCTGAACTTTTCCCACAACCAACAGCTCTATTCATATAATAAATCCCATATTCTGTAACCCTCATAATGGTTCTACCTGCCTGACTCGCACAATTTATGAGCATTTTGGGTGGTTCTTGTTGCATATTGCTACATTGCTTTCCTGAAAACTTATAGCCAGTTATACATCCACTAGAAGTTTATGAAAATGCTTATCTCACCAGCTCTTCAAAGTACTGATGTTTGAAATCACTTTCAATTTTATGAGGAAACGTTGGTATCTAGTTTTATTTCTCTTTGAATACTGATAAAGTTGAACTATTTTTTCTATGATACTCTGATACTTCCTCCCCCCTCTTTTTTTTCTGTTGGGGACAATTACCATGTTTGTAAAGATCTTTGAAAACTTTCAGAAAACTCTGTAACAACTTTATTTACACTTCTCTCTTTCTATCCATCTTTCCATTTGTTGGTACTTCCTGCCTAAATTCTTTCATAGGTTGTAAGGTTGTCGTTGGTGGTGATGGTGGTGGTGGTGGTAGTGTGTGTGTGTGTGTTTAGTTTTGATATCATAGCTCAATGTGGTCAATTTATAAATCAGTAGATAGAAGATGAATCAGAACCTTCAGATAGAAAACAACTGCTGAATATAAGGACAATGAAATTATATGAAAAATCATAGAATTTATGCAAATCTTTGGAGGCCTGTGCCTAGGTTCAATGAGCAAATTGCCAGTGCAGGAATAGGTAAATCCTACCAACGTTAGTTTCATTTTTACTCTATTTAAGACTTAAATGCCCAGGCATTAGCTATCAGTTGACCTAGCTTACATTAAGTGCTGGCCCCCAGCTCCAATCTGGTCATAGAATCCAAAGGCCCCTTTCTCACCCATAGTGGCAGGGAAAAGACCTTAATATACCAGTTAAGTATACCAGGAGCATTTTCAAAGCAGAAGAAGTAATTTCTCAGAGGAAACTGGGTGCTGCTAAGAAGGGGGTATGAAAGTTGGGTGGCCAACGTCCAAGGACCCATGAGCAAAATCTAGCTGTCTCAGGTGCATTTTCACTGACATTGATTACAGAGTAAACAAATTTTGGAATCTCAGATTTATTTTTACCCAGAAATACTTATGGACTACTATTTAGAAACCTATTTAGGAAATAAAGTACATCAATTTCCCTTTCAAACTTTTATATGATCATCTGAGTTTGTAGCTTTCAATAACCACTATTAGATCAAAATTTTTGATTGAAATATTTTGCATGCATTTATCATACCATAAAAAAAAACCTTATTGCTAAAAAACTACAATTCTGTGGTGACAATTTCTATTTCTTGTGGCACCTTTTCTAAAAGGACTACTTTATTTTTTATTTTTTTTAAAGATATTTATTTATTTGAGAGAGAAAGAGCACTAGCAGGGGGTATGGTCAGAGGGAGAGGGAGAAGCAGACTCCCCACTGAGTAGAGAGCCCAACTCGGGGCTCGATCCCAGGACTCCAGGATCATGACCCGAGCTGAAGGCAGGTGCTTAACCGACTGAGCCACTCAGGTGCCCCTGAGGACTATTTCTTTAAAAGGACATTTTACTTAAAAAAATAGAAGGGTTTAACAGGGTTAGCAAGCCCTGCCAATAACTTTCAGCCTCTTTTATACCTTTCTTCTTTTTTTAAAAAAAATATATGCCTTCTTTTGTGGTTACATGGTTAAAATATCAATGTATATTATCAAACAACTGTGAAGCTTTTTTCGTACTTGTTATTACGGCAATTACTTTCCAGTTAGAATGAGTAATAAGACCTAGTCTTCTCAATTGTTGGTTGGAAGCAAGCACTTGTCTGGCAGGTTAAGTGGGCATTATTAATAGAAAAGTCACTCTGAAAAGAAACTAAAACTTGAATTTATAATCAACTTAGAATTAAAAAATAAGGACTAAGAGAGTACCCCCACGAAGGGTTAGAACTGGGATCTAAAAAGCTCTGGAAACCCAGGCAACTTCCTTCTCATTTGCCCTCTCTCTGGTCTTTGGTCTCTAGTTTATACCTTTCTGTGCATCTCTGTCTTTTTCCATCTCTTTCTTATGCCAGCCTTGGCTGCTTCTGTACCCAGTGCCCCTTTCTCACTCACTACATTACATAAAGTCTTTGCCTGTTTATGGCCTCTCTCCCCATTAGTTGTCCCCTAATATCCATTTGCTCTTTGTGGGGAATTGTGTTCTAGCTAGGCCCACTACTACTTGGATATGGACATTTTTTTCAGCCTTCCTTGAAGCCACCAGTGGATTTATGACTGCCTTTTGACCAGAAATAATAAGTATAACTTCCAGGTCATGCCCTTAGAGGAGTGTGCATTTCCCTTTCCTCCCTCCTGCTGGCTGTGATGGGGAGGTGCTGGTGAGAACCAGAGGAGCCACGTGTGCAGAGAGAAAGCCAGTGGTAGGGGAGCACAGCCATCCACATGGCCTGGGCTGCTCACCTTGGAACTCTAACATGGGAGAGGAATTCCTTAAAATAGTTCATATTAGGTACTCAAAAAAATATTGATTAAGTGTTGTTATGGGCTGCATTGTCCTCCCACCCACACCCCAAATTAGGATGTTGACGTCCTAAGCCTCAAGTACCTTGGAACATGACTGTATTTGGAGACAGAGTATTTTAAAGAGATGATTAAGGTTAAACGAGGTCATTAGGCTGGCCCTCATCCAATATGACTGGTGTCCCTATAAGAAAAGGAGATTCGGACACAGGCACAGAGCAAAGACCATGTGGAGACACAGGGAGAAACACAGCCATCTATAAGCCAAAGAGAGAGGCCTCAGGAGAAACCAACCCTGCCAACACCTCGATTTTGGACTTCTAGCCTCCAGAACTGTGAGTAAACTGAGTTTACTTAAACTCCTCTTGTTTAAGCCACCCAGTCTGTGGTATTTTGTTATGGAGCCCCTAGCAAACTAATACAAATGTTTAAATGATAAGAGGGTTTTTATAGAAGTTTGTTTTTGTTTTTTACTTTAAATAAAAGAAGGTGTGGGGAATAAATCAAGGTTAGAAAAAAAAAGAGCAGATAGAAAAGTTCTTTTCTTTTACTCACTTCATTGTGTGCTAGAATCACTGAAATATAGAGTGTGTAGAGACCATTAAAACCAAGAAGTGAAAGTCAATATCCTCAAGTTTGCTGATGATTTGAGTCACTATGGACTTTTAGCAATTGATTAGAGATCTCATTATTGCTAAGAAATTCAGGGGAAAGATCTTTATTTTAAAATTCCATGAACATTGCAAACTACACTACTCACATTATCCACAGTAAAAATGACTGCTTTAAATAGGACTTCCTTGTTCTTTCTACTCAAGAGCAAATTCTTGTGTAAGTGAGAATAATTGCAGAATTTCGGGATATGCTCAGACCAAAACAAGTCACTCTTGAGATTTTCTTTAAAGTTTAATGAGCTGAAAATCCATGACTGTACACAAATTAGAAGACAAAATTTTTTTTTTAAGATTTTATTTATTTATTTGACAGAGAGACAGCCAGCGAGAGAGGGAACACAAGCAGGGGGAGTGGGAGAGGAAGAAGCAGGCTCATAGCAGAGGAGCCTGACGTGGGGCTTGATCCCATAACGCCGGGATCATGCTCTGAGTCGAAGGCAGATGCTTAACGACTGTGCCACCCAGGTGCCCCAGAAGACAAACTTTTATAAAGCATATGTTTGTTAAGAATTTCCATTTGAAATAGCAAAAACCTACTAGACCTAGCCTAAAGACGGGGAAAAAAAGACATTTTCTTGGAAGTCTATGGGGAATTTCTCAGAGCTAATAGGCAGGAATTGAAGGTGGACCTCAGATGAGAGTAGAACCAGGAACTGAAATCTATCAAGATCCTTGGCCATCACTCTTGCTTTGTGTATGCAAGTCTCTTTGTGGTCTCTCATCTTGGTCTGTCATCTTTGTTTCTTTGCTCATCAACTTTATTCCTGCTCCCATCCCCTTCTTCTCTATGGCCAAAGGTGAATGCAGTGGTGATGAGGCATGTGTATGAATAGAGCAGACATACCCTCCATCTATGGGAGCAGGGGACATTGTTTCTTAAATAACTAGGGATTCCTTGTAGTTGGGTTAATGCCCTGAAAAGTTTATGTTGTGATATTCATTTTTAAAAATATACATGTATGACCCCATCCTCAATATTTTTCTTGGTTAAAAAAATTACACACTTCACTGGGGCATGATTTCATAGGGAAAATAGTAATGTATCAATTGAAATTGATAAAGTATTTTCATTCATTCATTCGTTATCAGGTAGTGTTCTATATGACCTCAAGAAGTCAATTTCTAGGGTTTAGAGTCTCTGCTAGGGGGCTGGAATTCTGAGCTGAGCTTTTATTAACTGGGGCTAACATCCAGAGATGTGAACTAGGAAACAAAACTTTGTACACAAATACACATCTTCTTAAACTATGAATGCAACCTGTCAGTAAACAGAAGGACCAGTTTTCAAATTGGGGGAATTTATTTCCTTTCTACATGTTCGGACTGTCCTTACTGAGGATGCTGATAATGAAGAAATGATGCTTTTAAGACTATAGTGTTCATTAGGTTGTTTCAGTCTTTTTTTGTGTGGTTTATCACATTGAAGCCTATTTTCAGTTGGCTCAACTGTTGGGTGTTATAAATTTAGCAATACTTTAACGAGTGGATTATTGTTTGGCAGTTGAAAGCTCCTTCCATTTACAAACTAGGAGAATGTAGGTATGAGGCAGGCTGGTCCCTAGGCAAATAGGCCTGACAAAGAAGAGACTGTCAAGACATTGGCCATGGAACCCCCTCCCCACAAGGGTATATGGGAGGAGGTAGGGGAACTCCCTCATTTGCAGAGATTGGTTAGATCAAGGTTAACCCCAGAGTCTTAGGAAGCAGAGCAGCCCAGACATGAGTCATTCACACACCACCATTAAGAAGCCTATCAGACATGATTCTTTCAGTTGGCAAGTGACAGAAATCTCACCCCAAATTGGCTTAAGCAAAAAAAAAAAAAAAAAAAAAACCCACACACAAATGAATCAGCTCATAAAATGGATAGTCCCAGGATAGGCTGGCTTCAGGTGTGGCTTATATGGAGTCTCATGTGATATAACCATAACCCAGTTACCTCCATCTCTTGGTTTGGCTCATTCCTCTCTGTTATGTTAGATTTATTCTAAGCTAGGTCCTACCCTCATGATTGTAAGATAGTTTCCTGCATTTAAGTGCTACCCTTAGATCCAGGCAAAAGGATCCCCTCCCCTGGACTTTGCACTATAGAGAGCTCTTCTCTGGCTCTCCTCCAGCCATGCCCCCTCCTCATGCTGCAAAGAGCTCTGGAGTCAAAGGCATGTACTCTCCTAGAATCTTCTCATATCCCTCTAGATTATATTCCGGGTACCACAGACCCAAGAATTCTCTGCCAAAAATTTCCAAGCTAATTCTCAGCCCTATGTAGGCCTCTTCCTTGAGTGTCCACCTAAGGGTGAACTAAATTGCCAGTTTGCCTACCTTTAGGTCCAAGAGTTAGTTGTTTGCAGAAGATGTGTATAGAGTTCGAATAAACAGCCTGAGGTATTCATACATGGTTTATTAGTCTTCTTGTGGTACAGAATTAAGGCAGGAGTGAGAAGAGGAGATGAGCCAAACTATGTGTGACCTTTTCATGTTCCAAATTAGAAATCTAGATCTGAGAATTTGAACCTGAACTTACAGATCATTATGAAAATATATTCATCCAGATAGGAGAAAAGAACAATTCGTACTTAACGTTGTGTTTATTTTATAATTTTTACATATTTAGGCATATGTTTCTATGTCTAGAACATAGAACTCTATTTGTTCTATTGTTCTGTGACCTGCAAATATTAAGGTCAAACTTGCTTCAGTTATAACCTTCCAGGTTTAAATTTAACCAAAGAAGAAAAGGCAACTGTCCTAAAACTTCTAGGGGAAGTCCTATCATTTTCTCTGCTTGGGTCATTTTAGGTCACATTCCCACCTCTGAATCAATCACTGTGGGAATAGGCTTTCTTGGGTCCCAAACTTCATCTTCTAGGGCTTATAACAGAGGCCTACCCTATCTATTTGACTAAAATGGGGGAAAGGTGGATCAAGCAAAAGTTGGGACTGTTTGTGAAAGGAGGAGGAATAGTGTTTAAGCCAGGAGGCCAGCCATAATACTGGAAAATAATGTCTGGTGCTCAGTTCTAAGTATTGATGACTTGCTCTGTAGGATGGCCTGGCAGGACCTGTAAGAGAGGCATTACTCATAGCTAAGGAAGATGAGAAGGCAAACAGGGCGACTAAGGCAGACGCTGTATCCATGGACAAGCCAACCAGGGGAAGGGGGAGAGGAGAAAGAACATTCGTTCTAGTTCAGGAGAGCCCAGGCATCCAAGGCACAGCAGAGACTCCAGGCCTGTTGAAGATAGATGTCTGAGGGAACAGCTCAGGGATTCAGGTCTGGTGTGATGAGCTAACTCTGAAAAGCTTGCAGAGAGCCTGTGGAATTTATGACTAAACAGAATTATGGGTGGAATTATGCCTGTGATAGAGGGCATCCTTGGAAAAGACAAAGGAGAGGAAATGAGGCAGGGGGATGAAAATGCTTTGCCTAACATTACTTCCAAAGAAGACTCTTGTCAGAGAAAAGCTGGGGTTTTGACAGGGCTATTTGCAATGTTAGAACTATTATGACCAAAAGAGACTTTGAACACTTTTTTAAAAGTATTCGGTGAGAATATCATTAGTTTTAAGATTCCCAAGTTTATATTTGCTCTGTAATAATTCATAACATTTTAAGTCCTTTATAAACAGGTAGCTTTTATTAATAGTCAAAAGCATTCAATGTACTATCATTATATAGATAGGGAACTAAGATACAATTTAATTTAAGCCACAAATTGCAGGATTTACTACCTGCCCCTTCCCACCACTAGCTCTATCACTTGCTTTCTTCGTCCAAGCTTTCTAAGGTGATGTCTACATTTCTATTGGCTTAATTGTCTGGCTATAGCACTTTAACTTTTGCATAAAATAAAAGCATAGTACCTTGTACTTTACAGGTTAACTGCCTTATGCAGGCATTTCAAGCGCAGATGCTGGACTAATAGGAACATCCCAAGACATCTGAAAATCACCACTTCTTTGCCTACACATAAGGCAGGCTTTAGATGGATTAAGACTTAAAAACTTCCATTTCTATCCATAACTTGGAAACACTCATAGTTATTCTTGAAAATAGAAAAAAATTCCATTGGGGAAAATGTTTATTTCTCAGGGATTCCCAAGAGTGGGATAGGCCTTGCATTTCATTTAGCTTAAAACTCCATTGGATGTAAAATCCTTCTTTCTTTTCTTTTCCTTTTTTTAATTTTTTTGCCTTGAAAATAATAACAGTAAATTCTTGAAAGGTCAGGCAATTCTGAAACATGAACACACCTAGACCAAGAGAAAATGGCTTTGAAACATTGGATATTAGTTAACAGGTAGTAGCAGCTACACCACAGAAAGCAAAAGAGACAGAATAGTCCTTGTGACCTCCTGGTGCAAAAGACAATTCCATTTCATCTCATCTAAGCTGAAATTTCAAAACTGTAAAGTCAGAGTAGCGTGAAAGTCACCAAGTTACAAAATACCTTAATACGGAGGTCTAATGGCCCAAAGAAAAATGGGTGAGGTGAGATTGCCTGGCTAAGCCCAACACTTTTTTTATATTGTGATCAATGTAACAACAGGAATGTTGGGAGTTCCAGTCTAGGTTCTGCTGCTCAGCACTTACTTGAGCTTCTTACCAAGTATTTCTTCCATTATGTCAACACTGAGCACGTACCAGCTTTTAATATTTGAAGTGCCTGGAAATCTTTTAATTGCTTGGCCCTAGGCAACTTTTAAAACTCGTGTTCCTAGAAATTACCCTGAAAAAATCATGTTCGAGTTTACTGTTGTTTGCATTCCCTGGGTTATATGTTTTCACCAGCCAGAAGAGTTCAGTAACTTCAGTGAAATGGTTTATGAGTTGCGAGAACCATGGGATGATAATGGAGCTGAAGGTCCCAGTTGGATCAAGTCAAAAGTTCATCTTCCTCCTTTTATAATTGAGGAAACTGAGGCCCAGATCAATCCTCAAGATCATTTGGCTGGTTAGTAGCAACCCCAGGGCTGGATAATTTAGTGGCTCAATGACATCATCGAGGGCCTAGTTTCTTTCCAATTTTCAGTTTTGCTCTTCTCTAGGTATCAACTTTTCTAAACTTGTTTCTCATGATAGGAAAGAAGTGGAAGCAGCTCTGGGAATCATATTTAGATATAATATTGCCCAAATAAAGAAGAGGAAGGTGCATCTTTTTTGTGTCCTATCTAAGAGTGAGAAATCCTTTCCTAGAAACTTCCCCAGATTTCTCATTTCTGATTGGTCAGAATTGGGTCATGTGTCCTTTCCAAAACAATTACTGGCAAGGAAAATAAGAATGTCCTAGACTAATTAGGATTTACCCTCTGGGGCTGGGAATGGGACCAGACTCTGAGTAGATGGCCACATGGAGGACAGCTATTTGAACAAAATCAGGGTCATTTTAATATATGTATATAAAGTAGATTCAATATGTAGATATTGAATAGGCAACCCATAGAATCGTCTACACTCTGGAAGTAGCTAAGAGCCTCAAGTAACAGCTGAAGATCACTAAAAATGATTTATTTTAGAAACCAACAGAACATTTCTCTGCTGTTTCTTGCTCTACTATGCTTATTTTTCCCTTCTTCCCTATCTGCCTTACTACCTTCTCCCTCTCTGCTTCCCCTAAACTAGCTATGAATCTAAATTAGTCTATGCCACTTTGATGGCCTACTGTATGCAAAGCATCATATTAATATAACTTAATCTTTAAGGAGTGTTTATTAAAATGCTATAAGCCATATTACTTAAAAGTCAGTTTATTATTTTATAATATTAATCAATTTCTATACAAATTGCTACTTAATATCAAAAATTTATTTGTTTCTTTTTACCCTGGTAATAAAAAAAAAATCTTCCACAGAGAAAAGATTTCCACTGAGTTGCTGGCACCAAAATACATAAAAATCCATATCAATGCATGGAGTTTTTCTTCTTAAGTTCACTGTATCTCAAAATGCTGATAAGTATATTACTACTTTCCACTGGTCATTTCACTCTATCTCCAGTATTATATTCTCCACTAGTGGGAGGTCTTTTGTTTTCTTAAAATCCTTTTCTATTACAGCTTCTTGCCCCAAAGACCATATTGGTACCACTGAACTAATAGATAAGAGTCAGTTGCTTTGTGCCCCAAATCTTGCTGGAATATTGAAATGAATATTATCCTTTGGCTCTGAATGAATCTAATGTGAATGATCATGTATTATGACATAAACATATGAGAGGTGATCATAAATAAGATGATTGTTTGTTAACATAATAATCCTTCATTAAAGAGAGACCAGTTCTTTCACTGGCCTGAAAAGCACAGGAAAGAACATAGATTTTTCAGGAAAGAAACAACTAGCTGAGTCCCCATGGAAATATTTACTATTTTTATGGCTTTTTGCAAGATGTTTGTAAGTCTTAGTTTTCTTTTCTCTAGAATTATAAAAATAAAAATACAAAGGATAGGGTCATCCTTTAATTTCCAGTTCAACTGGAACATTTTCTGTGCGTTTCCCTCGGGGAATCTTTCAGGCTTATTTTTTGCAGGGGGTGGTGTTTTGATTGAAATATAACATAAATGTAGAAAAGTACACATATTGTAAGGGGATTTTCACAAACTGAATAAATCTATGAAACCAATACCCTACTTAAAAACCTATGAAATCAGCACCCAGATTAAGAAAGAATATTACCAACATTTGAGCTGAAATACCTTTGAGAGTGAAAGATGGCATTTTAAAAAATGTGTAATTGAGGCATAATTGATATGTAATAAACTTCACCTATTTAAATTTACACTTTGGTAAGTTTTGGCATATACTTGTGAAACTCTTGCCACAGTCAAGATGATAAACATATTCACCATCCCAAAAAGTTTCTTTGTGTCACTTGGTAATCTCTCCTTTCATCCCCCTCTTTCTATCCCCAGGCAAACACTGATCTCATTTTGGTTACAAGTTTGCTTTTTTTAGAATTTTATATAAACAAAATCATACACTATGTCCTCTTTTGTTTGACTTCTTTTACATAGAGATTCTTATGTGTTATGTGTATCAATAGTTTTTTTCCCATTTGTTTCTGAATAGTGTTCCTCTGTATGGCTATACTATAATTTGTTTGTCCATTCTCCTATTGATGAAAATTTGGGTTTCCAGTTTAGAGTTATTACAAAGAAAGCTGCTATGAACATTCATGTAACAGTCTTGGTATGGACATATGTATTCATTTTTCACATGTAAATATCTAGGCATAAAATGGCTGGGTGTTACGGTAGGTGTACTTACGTTTTTAAGAAACTATCAAATAATTTTCCAAAGTGGTTGCACCATTTTACATTCTTTACAGCAACATATTAAAAGTATAGTTTCTCCACATCTTCAACTTCAGCCATAATTGGTATGGTCAGTGTTTATAATTTGAGCCGTTGTAGTGAGTGTGTAATGGTATCTCATTTTGGCTTTAATTTGCACTCTCCAAATGACTAACCATGGTGAACACGTTTTCATGTGCTTATTTGAGGGGTTTCTATTTTTAATGACCCCAAAACAACAGGTATAAAGCAGGATGGTCCTGGGAAAATTGGGACATATGGTGACTTAAACAAACATAAATGAGGGCCTTATTTGCAAATATTGAAACATCCTTGCATCCCTGGAATAAATCCCACTTGATCATAATGTACATGATATTAACAAAATGAAGGATAAAAATCATATTATCATTTCAAAAGGGTGCAAAAACAGCATTTGACAAAATTTAATATCCATTCATGATAAAAAAAACTCTTTCAGAAAACTAGGTATAGAAGGAATGTACCTCACCATAATAAAGGCCATACATGTCAAGCCCTCAGCTCACACCATGTTCAACAACGGTAAGCTGGAAGCTTTTCCTCTAAGATCAGGAACACAAGGATGTCCACTTTGCCACTTTTATTCACCATATTACTGGAAGTCCTAGGCAGAGCAATCAGGCAAAAAGGAGGAAAGAAGGGGGCGCCTGGGTGACTCAGTTGGTTAAGCATCTATCTTTGGTTCAGGATATGATCCCAGGGTCCTGGGATGGAGTCTTGTGTCAGGCTCCCCGCTCAGGAGAGTCTGCTTCTCCCTTTCTCTCTGCCCCTCCCCTGCTCATGTTCTCTCTTGCTTGCTCTCTCACTCAAATAAATAAATTTTAAAAATCTTTTAAAAAAGGAGGAAAGAGAAAGAAAGAAACAAAGAAAGAAAGAAAAAAGGGCATCCAAATTAGAAAAGAAGAAGTAGACTGTTTCTATCTGTAGATGACATGATATTATATACAGAAAACCCTAAAGATTCCACCAAAAGCTGTTAGAACTGATAAATGAATTCAGTAAAGTTGCAGGACACAAAATCAATATATAAAAATCAGTTGTATTACTACATACAAATAAACTATCAGAAAGAAAAATTAAGAAAACAATCCCATTGACAACTGTATCATAAGGAATAAAATACCTATGATTTAACCAAGGAGGTAAAAAGACCCACAGAATAAAAACTATAAAACAATGATGAAAGAAATTGAAGATATAAATGAACTGAAAACTACTCCAAGCTCACGGATTGGAAGAATTAATATTGTTAAAATGCTTGTACTACCCAAAGCAATGTACAGTTTCAGTGCAATTCTTGTCAAAATTCCAATGACATTTTTCAACAAAATAGAACAAACAATCCTAAAATGTGTGTGGAACCACAAAGGACTGAGTAGCCAAAGCAATGTTGAGAAAGCACAAAGCTGGAGGCATCACACTTCCTGATTTCAACCTATATTACAAGCTGTAGTCATCAAAACACTATGATACTGGCATAAAAACAGAAACACAGATCAATGGAACAGAATAGAGAGCCCAAAAATAAATCCACACATATATGGCCAATTAATTTATGACAAAGTAGCCAAGAATATACAGTCAGGAAATGACAGTTTCTTCAATAAATGGTGTTGGGAAAACTGGACAGTCACATGCAAAGGATAAAGGTGGACCCCTATCTTATACCATTCATGAAAATCAATTTAAAATGGATTAAAGATTTGAATGTATGACCTAAAACCATAAAACTCCTAGAAGAAAACACAGCTCCTTGATTTTGGTCTTGGTGATGATTTTTTTTTTTTAATTTGACACCAAAAGCAAAGGCAAAAAATAAATAAAAAAGTGGAACCACGTTAAACTAAAAGATTCTGCACAGCAAAAGAAATCAACAAAAAGAAAACGCAACCTGCAGAATGGGATAACATAATTGCAAATCATATATCCAATAAGGGGTTAATACCTAAAACTCAGTAGCAAAAGATGAACAATCTAATAATAAATGAGCTGAGGAACTGAATATACTTTTTCCCAAGGAAGACATACAGATGTCCACCAGGTAAATGAAAAGGTGTTCAACATTACAAATTACCAGGGATACACAAATCAAAACCACAGTGAACTATCACCTCACACCTGTTAAAATGGCTATTATCCAAAAGATAGGAAATAACAAGGGTGTGGAGGAAAGGGGAACCATTATGCACTTTTACTAGGAAAGTAAATGTGCAGCTGCTATGGAAAACAGTATGAAGGTTCCTCAAAAAATTAAAAACAGAACATCATATGATCCAGCAATGCCACTTCTGGGTATTTCTTCAAAGAAAATGAAGTCGCTCTGTCAAAGAGATATCTGCACCCTTGTGTTCATGCAGCATTATTGATAATAGCCAAGACATGGAAGCAACCTGAGCTACAGATGAATAGATAAAGAAAATGCAGTATATATATATATATATATATATATATATATATATATATATATATATATATATGTATATACACACACACATATATACACACATATACACACACATATATACATAAATATATACATATATACATATATATGTATATATACACATATATACACACACATATATATACACACATATCATTGTGTGTGTGTGTGTATGTATATATATATATATATATATATATATATATATATATATAATGCAACATTATCCAACCAAAAGAGAAGGAAATCCTGCCACTTGCAACATGGATGTACCTTAAGGGCATTATGTTAAGTGAAGTCAGACTGAGAAAGAAAATTCTGTATGATCTCACTCGTATGAGGAATCTAAAAAACTGAACTCACAGGTACAGAGAACAGATTGGTGGTTCCCAGAATCGGAAAGTGGAAAGTGGGTAAAAGAGGTGAAGGTAGTCAAAAGGTAGAAACTTGCAGTTATAAAATAAATAAGTTCTGGGGATATAATGTATGGCACGGTGACTATAGTTAACAACAGTATACTCTATATTTGAAAGTTGCTAAGAGAGTAGACCTTAAAAGTTTTCATCACAGGGGCGCCTGGGTGGCTCAGTCATTAAGCATCTGCCTTCGGGTCAGGGCATGATCCCAGGGTCCTGGGATTGAGCCCCACATTGGGCTCCCTGCTCCGCTGGAGCCTGCTTCTTCCTCTCCCACTCCCCCTGCTCATGTTCCCTCTCTCGCTGTCTCTCTCTGTCAAATAAATAAATAAAATCTTAAAAAAAAAAAAGTTTTCATCACAAGAAAAAACTGTAACTGTGTGAGGTGGTGGATGTTAACTAAATTTATTGTGGCAATCGTTTTGCAATATGTACATATATAAAATCATTACATTGTATACTAAAACTAAAGGTCATAAGTCAATTATATCTCAATAAAACTGAGGGAAAAACAAGAAAAATGAAGAAGGTAAAGAGAAAAGAATATGGGGAAAGAAGAAAAAAGCCTCTCGTTGGGTTATAAGATTGTGACAATGTTTGTTATCATAAAGTTATACAAAATTTTACCCTTGTTATTACATAAGTTATTACCCTTGTTATTACATAAGTTATTACCCTTGTTATTACATAATAATAATAATTAAATTGATTCATTTTCTTGCAAAGGAGAAGTATGACAAAATTATGTTCTTGATTAAGGGATCTGAGGGTCAGTATTTTTATGTTAGCAAAATGCTCTGTTTAAAATGTATATATATACACACATTATTATATACATTTATATATAAATATGTATATATCAAATGACATATACTGTAACACTTCAAAAAGTATATACTAAACCGTAGAATACGGTAATCATCTCATAACATTGTACTTAATGTGGCTCAGTGTCATAGAACATTGTAAGTGGTTCTAATTCTCCTAAAGCAATCTAGCCTTTCTTTTTCCCTTAGTTCAAATCAAATGTGTAAGATTATAGAATGCTGAGGGCTCTTTTGGAGAAACTTTCCCAGGCACCTTTGAGGAGACAATTGGAGAGAATGAGAGACATTTGATTAAGCATTTTGAAACATGGATGTTTTGTTCTTCCGCCCTCTTCTTGTAAAAAAGAAAAAAAGAAAGAAAATCATACTGGCAATTGCAGATGTTTATAAACACTCGATATTTTTTTGGTTGCAATTATCTTTTCAAATCAAATAACCTCCGTGTATAGGGTTGAGCAGTGAGTTTATGCAAGAGGATATGAAAATATCCTTTAGTTACAATCTGTGTCTACAGTGCATGATATCCAGGGCATTATGTAATATTTTTGTACACAGTGTTGCTATTGAAATTATTCTGGACAACCTATAATGCTTTGTACATAGTAGGGTCTCAAATGTTGGGATTAAAAACTCTACATAAATTCATGCCTAAATACAGAACTTGATTCCTTATGGCTTTAGTATTTGATTTTCAGATGACTAGAAGACTACCTTTAATGTATTAATCATATATGCTTTGGGATTTTCACAATGATGAGCAAAGAAAACATTTGAGCTGGAAGTCACTGGAAGTGTTTGAACCAAATAAAAAGGTAATAAAAAGTAAACCTATCCTTAACTTTATAACCAAGCATGGATTTTTCTGGTTCATTATTGTACAGTTGAGAAAGCATTTCCTCCAGAATTGTTCAGTTTCATGGACAGGAAGTTTTTTCTAACACAATAACCTCCTTCTTGTGTGACTTCAGACAAACTTAAAGGAAATTTTTTAGCTATAACTTCAAAGAGAAGCAGTTTTCTTTCTTTTTTTTTTTTAATGATTTATTTATTTATTTTTGAGAGAGACAGAGAGAGAGGGAGAAGGGGCAAAGAGAGGGGTTGGAATCTCGAGCATACTCCCTGTTGAGTGCAGAGCCCAATGGGCTCCATCTCACAACCCCGAGATCATGACCTGAGCCAAACTGAAGAGTCTTGACACTAAACCGACTGACCACTCAGGTGCCCCAGAGAAGCAGCTTCCTATGAGATGAAAGCTACGTCTTTTCAAGCCTAGCTCCACTTCTTAAAGCCAAATTATCTTGGGCAATTCATTCTACTGAGGCGAGCTTGTTTTTCAAATTCCTTATCTATACAATTGGGGCACTAGTACCTGTCTGTCTCAAAGGGTTCATTAGAAAATGAGAAAACCACCCTTTTCTTGAAATCTGTCAAGATCACAAATAATTTAGGGTCAGACTTGGTCTACAAGTCTAAAACTTGGTCTCCTCTCCCAGGCATAACATTCAGTTTCATGAGGTAAGACAAAGAAGTTTGGATAATGAGTATGAAATTTCAGTTGACAACTGGTAGTAAGTTGATCGTTTTTCTTAAAGATTTTATTTTATCTTAGAGTGAGAGAGAGAGAGTGCACATACCCTGGGGGTGGGGCAGAAGGGAGAGGGAGAGGATCTCAAGCATACTCCACACTGAGCATAGAGTCCAAAGTGGGCTCAATTTCATGACCCTGAGATCACGTCCTGAGTGGAAACCAAGAATCGGAGGCTTAACCAGCTGAGCCACCCAGGGGCCCCTAACTTGATCTTTTTTTATCCCTCTCCAGATTGTAGCTTCCTAAATTGAAAACCACCCAAAGTTCTAGTTAGAATGGTGACTCTCTCTAATAGGCACCTTTCCCTCTTTTCTAAAATTTGCTTCACTCTTTTTGTCCAAAGCTGACATTTTCTAGAACCATCTTGATTCAGCATTATCTATGCAAATCAAGAGGTTTCTGAAACTCAACAAAACTGAGAAGATGTCTCCTCAGTAAGAATCACACAGGATGGTACAAAAGGGAGAGTAAGGTTTTTGGTCAGAATAATGCCAGATGGGTGGAAGAGCCTTAGGAAGAACTAATCAGAGGCCATTTTAATTTATAGGCTGTTCACTTTAAATCCCAATGTGGATATAATGAGCTCAGAATTATAAACGAAAATCATTTAAAACCTCAGTGCTTCATGGGCTGCCAGTACTTCCAAATGATTGCATTCTTTCAAAGTAGTCACCATGGAAAATGCAAAGCTTTTTTCAACTGCTGAAACCATTTTGGATTTTTCTTTACAAATGGCTATCATAGTTCGGGCCCTCCTTTTTCCTCCCTGCTTTTTCATTTCTTCTTTTTCCATGCACAGAAGTTCTTTATAGTCTAAACCTGACTTTGACCAAAAATGGGTTTTCTGCAACAGTTACCTGTTCATCACATATGGCTCTGAATGCCTGCCTTTTCAAAAACAAATGCTTTGTTCCCATTCTCAGCCATCCTCAAAGAATGATGACCTGCCACTACTAAAGATATATTTTAAATGTTTTGCAGGTTTTTAAGGACATTTCAAAGGAAGAGGTCCAAAGACATTTTAAGTAATATCAGCAGCACTGAAATAAGTGAATAATTTCTAATGGTAAATACTCTTATGGAAGAAAATTAAGTTTGGTACTTAGTTTCAGTGTTTGTTAAAAAATGAGTCAAAAAATCAGTCAAATTTAAATTTTTGTTATACTTTATATATGGATATACACTATGCATGTACGTGTATATATCTATAATCTTAAAATCTCTTGCATATTTTTAAAAGAAGAGTTAGAATTGAAAGCAGCAGCAGAAAAGCCAGCGTGTAAAATGCCATGGGAGGGCATACCTGCTGAGAAAATATAAATGTAAAATAGATCTGACAGACTACCTTCATAATTTTACCCAGGAAAGCAGTAATAGGAATAAAAATGTTGTAAAAAAAAAAAAAAGCAATAGCACTTCAATATTTGAACAACTTTAAAGGCTCTGGCTCCATAGTCAACCTGTCAGGGATCTAAAAACCTTTAAGAACCCTTCGTTTTTTCAATAATCAATTTCAACATGCATTTTATTCTATGATTTTGCTTGTTTGTTTTAATTAGTAAAGTGTTTGGGATAAGTTTTTTCAACTTTAAATTTTATGTCTTTTTCATATACTTGTAAAGACTGCATTTACATATTATCTAGGGGTTTCATTTGTTATGTACTCTTGAAAATTCAGTAATCATAAATGCAAAACCTTTTACTCCTATAGCACACACACAGGGTCTTTTTAATAATTCAAAGAGCTTTCTACAATGATGAAGTCATACTGATGAACTCAATAGGAAAATTCTAATATTATTAAATATAACTTAAATAATTCACTGTAGAAGCCAGGCATAATAGAGCAAGAAAAATAAATTCTAAGTGCTCAAAATATTTTGCTTTTTCTTATGCCAAGGCATATTTCTTAAATCATAGTGACAATTTTTCCTCTCTTTTGTTGGAGTACATGACAGCTACTCATATACTGGAGCAGGTGCCAAAGATAAATGCTTTCCTATTAAAGTCAAGAATGTCAGCATTCTGTGTGCAATGATGGGCAGCCCTCTATCATTTTGCATAAGATATCTCCTGGGAAACCTATCACCAGACCTTATTACCACACTATCAACTTACTTTCATCTCAAATTGTTATTCTTCAAAGACAGCCAGCTGAGTTGCACTTTACTTTTTTAGATTCCCTGATAGGCGATGAAAGAAAAAAGTCACATAGAGCACAAAAGAATAAAGTTATTCATAATTTCATTTAACACCAAACAAATCCAAAATCACTAATTCTTTAAATATAGTATTTTATGATTTATTGATAATTATTCAACCTGATTATGTAAAGTAAGAGAGTAAGAAAAAAATTAAAACATCAGTACATAATTTTTTAAAATATAGAATTATACTAGATCCTAGAATGAATTAATTAGGGCCAGTAATGAAGAAATTAATTAAAAATTCTACCAAAATTACAATAAAATAAATAAAACATGGCTTAATATTTTTTATTTCCTTTGGTGTTTATTTATAGAAGTCTTTTTTCAGGTGATTATAAATCAAGAGCCATACTCAGGTTGTGTGATTAAAGGATGATTTTTTTTCACAATTTACCAAAGGTGACATGACATTCTACAGAAAATAATGGTCCATACTGAATTGTATTGAACTGAGAAATGAAATTGAAATTTGTTATGGTGAAAGAAGAAAAAGATGAAACTCCCCCAAAGACATCAATTAATGAGATTGTGAAAAGTTTGTGAAAACAGCCATATGTAGAGAATTAACACAAAATGGATATATTTTTAACATTCTGAAAGTTAGTATGCTTTTGATATATGAATCTTTCTAGTAAAAAATATATATTTAAACCAGGCAAATGGCAATCTTATAAACAGGAAAACAAGGACTCCTGGTTATTCTTCAAATTTTTTCTACACCTTTACCTAGAATTATAAGAATAAAGCTTCAGTCTGTAACAAGTTTAATAAAACTTGAATTTCCTGGACCCCATCTGTCTGCTCATTATCTTAGTACCAGCACTGCATTTACAACTGAAGAATGAGGCTGATTGGGTTCGCATTGCATATATAAGCCCCAAGAAAGCTACTGAAAAACCTATTACCAAAAAAAAAAAAAAAGCCCCAGAAAGGCAAACTGAGAGTTCTATAGGACTATATTCCTTTCACAGTGAGGTTCATCATTTACCCTAAGGTGTGTCTGTGTATGTGTGTGCCCGCGTGTGTGTGTAACGGAGTACTATTCAGTCATGAGAAAGAAGAAAATCTTGCTATTTGCAACAATATGGGTGAACCTGGAAGATACTATGCTAAGTGAAATAAACCTCCCAGAGAAGTACCAAATAGTATACTATATCATTTATAAGTGGGATCTGGAAAAAAAAGAAAGAAAGAAAGAAAGAAAGAAAGAAAGAAAGAAAGAAAGAAAGAGAGAGAGAGAGAGAGAGAGAGAGAGAGAGAGAGAGAGAGAGAGAAAGAAAGAAAGAAAGAAAGAAAGAAAGAAAGAAAGAAAGAAAGAAAGAAAGAAAGCCAAACGCACAGAAACAGAGAATAAAATAGTGGTTACCAGGCTCATGGGTGGGGGAAATGGGGAGAAAATGGCCAAAGGGTGCAAGCTTTCAGGCATAAGATGAATAAATTCTGGAGATGTGATGTACAGCATGGTGAGTATAGTTAATAATATCGTATTTCATACTTGAACTTTGCTATGAGAGTAGTCTTAAACATTCTTATCACACACACACAAAGGTAACTATGTGAGGTGATGGATGTATTAACTAAACTGTGATAATCATTTCACAATGTATATGTAGTTTAAATTGTCACTTTAAATATATATGATTTTACTTGTCAATTATACCTCAATAAAGCTGAGGAGAAATTAAAATAAGGACAAAGGCCAGGAAATGAACTGAAGTGGAAAGACATTACCTGAGATAAAAGAAAGCCTCGATTGACTAAATGGTCTATCACTTCATGGGGGAAAAAGACAGAGGAAGTTCTTGGGTTTTGGTGGAACAAGACAAATTACTTATTTCTATATTGCTGTTTCAGTGCTTCAACCAAAGTCAAATTTTCTGCCAAACACAGAAATCAATCTTTGATCCAGTGCAAGATCTATCTTGCTGGGTGTTACAGACACATCAACTTAGACAAATTTGGTTTCTCCCAGCTCTAGTAATTCCAATCTTGATGTCTTGGCGGGGGGGGGGGGGGGGGGGGCAGTGTCTAAATATATAGAATCAAGCTTTTTTCACCCCCATTATGACAATGGATCATTTTCTTCACAATTTTTGGTATCAGATGATCCTCCCTCCCCTGTCAAATTTAACTAAAGCCATATTAGTTTTATATCAAAGTACAGCAAATAGCAACAATATCAAATATAAGTTTATGCTTCATCTTCTAAATTTTTCCTAAAAGGCAGAAGTTTTAAAAAAGCTGGTGAAACACACTTACTAATTAATGTATCAAAACATTACTGAATTTTAATGAAGAAACTACCTGGTATTGAAACAAGCCTGGCATAATTTTGCTCTATTAAAAAAAATCCTCTAGTATTTTCCTTAAATTGTTGAGTCTTCACCTCTTTTATTTTAAAGTATCTATAGCATTAAAAGTGTGTTGTCATTAATCTACCCAAAATGTCATCAACACAGATACTAATGATATCAATCATTACCTCAGATTTGCTATTCTAGGGAAGATTTTTGAATAGTGGAGCAGGTTTTGTTTTGTTTTTTTTGTGGGTTTTTTTGTTTTTGTTTTGGTAATAAATGTAAACAAAATTAGAATTTGAGTGTTTATTGTCTGGTAACACTGATTAGAAAACAAGAATGTCATACGTAATCATGACTGTAGCCTTCAATCCCTACGCCATATTTAAATTTACATGTTAGATACTTTAACATTCTATATTTATACCACTTTATGTTCCAAGGAAAGAACATTAAGATTGTAAAACTAGCTAGGAAGAAGATTACTCAGAAGTTTTAAAAAGTTTTAAATTAACCATAAAATCTTGTCTCAAGAGCTTTTTCAACCCTTATGATCTCAAATTACTGAACAAGTCATAATGTAAAAGCAATGAAATACTCTACAAAAATGTTCAATAGAATTTAAGATTTTAACTTAAGGGAATTTGAAAGTTCAATCATTTTCAAAGAGGCTGTAAGGATGATTAAAATCCTGAAGGAAGCCTGAAAGAAAAAGGACACAGTCATTATTGAAAATGTAATACAATGTTAACTCTCAGGTTTCATGTTTAGACTAGAAAGCTTATATTCAAGGCCTTTACACCAATTTTTACAGAAATGTAATGTTTTCTGACTCATGGTCCATCCACTGAAAAGCTGTACATGGTTAATAATGACTATCAACTCAAGTTAGTCACACACACGGCGGTAAATTGGAAATGAAAAGCTTCTTCAATTACCAAAACTAACAGAAATGATTTATTTCCTTCTACTGACATGAAAGGAAAAGAGTTGAATGCTCCTGAAGGATAGCATTTATGCACCCTGCCCGAAGGTCACAGAGCTCACTCAGCACAAATATTCCCAGAAAAGGTTCAACTTCTCAGAAAAGAACCCATCTATTCCAAAAGGTCACCACGTCAGCTTGACTTTTCGTCTGCTATGAGAAAAGTCCTGTCGAAGTTGGTTACCGTAAGGCAGCTGCTGTGCCAGAGCATGATACCCTCCCAAAGAGAACCGTTTCCCACATGCAGCAATGCAGCTCCTCCACTTCAGACTATTTCTTGCTTTCCCTGACGCCATTCTTAGTCACAGTCTCATGACTTTGCTCTTCCATCTCAAATACCCACTCCTCTACATTTAACACAGGCTTATTAAACCCAGCTGAAAATCACACCCTCTCAGTCAAGTTCAGTGCAACTCAAACTCCTTCTAATGGTGTATAAATGCCCACGCTATCTGATCCTTGCCTCTGTCTCTAGCTCAACCCTTTGCTCACTCCAGCCACATGGAATTTCAGTTTCTCTAAAACCCCAGGCTCTGTCTCATCCCAGTCTCTACCTGGAAATGTTCCTTCCCCTACCTTGCTCCTGACTAACTCCCTATCATATTTTGGTCTTTGCTTAAACCCTACTTCCTCAAGGTGGCCCTTCTTATTTATCTCAAGCAGTTTCCTCACCTTCCCCCCCCATCCCAATTTCAGTCCCTTCTTTTCTTCCGAGCAGTATAATTATATTCCTTTGCTCCTCACTTTTTTTGTATGTACGCTGGGATGATTGTCTTTCTTTCTTTTTTCTTTTTTTCCAGCGTTACTGAGATATAATTGACATATAACATTGTGTAAATTTAAGGTGGGCAATGTGTTGATTTGGTACTTATATATTGCAAAATGATTACCACGAGAGCCTTAGCTAACACGTCCATCAGCTCACATAATTACCATTTCTTTTTGTGTGACATTTTAGTTCTATTCTCTTAGCAACTTCCAAGTATACAATACAGTATTATTAGCTATAATCACCATGTCATACATTAGATCCCAGAACTTATTCATTTATTTTTTTTAAAGATTTTATTTATTTATTTATTTATTTGAGAGAGAGAGAGAGAAAGAGAGAGAGTGCTTGCTCGTGCATGAGTGGGAGGGAGGGGCAGAGGAAGTGGAGGAAGCAGACTCCCCGCTGAGCAGGGAGCCTGATGCAGGGCTCCATCCCACAACCCTGAGATCATGACCTGAGCAGAGATGCTTAACCGCTTAACCAACTGAGCCACCCAGGTGCTCCAGAACTTACTCATTTCTTAATAGAAAGTTTGTACCCTTTGACCAACATCTCCTTTTCTCCCCACAATATTGTCTGTTTTGTACACAACATACCCCCAAGGCCTGGCACAAAGCAAAATGCAATAAATACTTATTCAATCAGATCCATCCTACCTCAACCTTTTTTCTAACTCTTTTGGTTCTTATCAGAATTAGAGCAAAATGAACTCATCATTTAGTATTATTTCTGTCACTCGAGTCACGCCAGGAACTGTAAGGTGCTGCCACACAACTATTATTTACTGAGGGTTTATTATGTGCCAGGCACTGCTGTAAGCACTTTACATATGCTATCTCATGTCATCACAACCATGTAACCAAGTAACCATTTCTATCCCTATTTTAAAGACGAGGAAACTGAGATATAGATAGGTTTTAACGTGCCCACGACATCCTAAACAAGAAGTGGCAGAGCTGACATTCTGTACTCTATTGATAAAGCATAATTTCCATAACGATGAGTACCAGGGGAGAGGGGAGAGGAAAGTGATATGGAGGTTCAAGGCGGAGAGGTAACATCTGCTGAAGGGAGACCAGGAAAATGTGGTCGAAGGTGAGAGTAAGGTGAGATTTGAAAAAAAGTTTTGACATATGAATACCAGGAATTGGTGCAACAGGCCCTTATCAGAAAGAAAACAGAACAAAGATAAAGGGAAAAGGGATACTAAGTGTGCACAGGAAATAGAGATAGTAGAGTTTTTACATGTTGTCCCATCTCTTGAGCCCAAATAGGGAAAGTCCTCACCTTATCACTGAGAATTTATCTGTGGTCAAAAAAGGAATGAAACTATAATCAAGATTTTAAAATAATAATTACTTCTGACCTATTCTCTAAGTTTTTGGTAATCTCCCCAGTTCATTATCTATTTCTGGTGGCTATTCTCTCAGCAAGCAGATTTTAAGTTTTTTGTATTACACTTTTATCGGAGGGGTTGAAAATATCAGTGGACACAAGAAAAGGTCAGAGAAGACTAGAGAGCGGCTAGGCACTACCCACAAGTGATATCAATGGTTTGGTGATAAAATAGCACCCTTGCCTTCAAGGGGTTTATATTCTGACACAGAGATGAAATGATTGGTATAAACTCTTACAACACACTAAATATGTTAGAAGAAATACAAAAGGCTATAGAGCACTAAAATTCTGCAAAGCAAATCTTTTTAAAATTAATTCTAGTAGGTATTTAAATTATAATGATATTTTCCAAGGATGTTTATGCACAACCTTTTCAAGGCTGAGAACAGTAAATTTTAGCGATGAAAGGCACAGCACAGGAAATACAGCCAATGGTACTGTAATAGTCTCATATGATGACAGAGGGAGGCTACCCTTAGGGTGAGCACAGCACAATGTATAGAGTCGTCAAATCACTGTGTGGCACACCTGAAACTAATGTCACATTGCGTGTCAACTATACTTCAATAAAAAATGTTTTAGGGGCACCTAGGTAGCTCAGTTGGTTGGGGGGCTGGCTTCGGCTCAGGTCATGATCTTGGATGGACCCTGCTTGGTGGCGGGGGTGGGGGTGGAGGGGTGTCCCTGCTCAGTAGGGAGTCTGCTTTTCCCTTTCCCTCTGCTGCTCCCCCTGCTTGTGCTCTCTCACTTGTGCTCTTTCTCTCAAATAAATAAATAAAATCTTAAAAAAATAAAGTTTTAATTAAGAAAAAATAAAATGAATTAATCTATTCCATATTTGGGTTATTAAAATAAATAAAGTTAACCTAGTGAGTCATTAAAAAAAGACAGTGAATTTCTTTGATAAGGTGTACTTATAAAATAAAAGCTTCTCTGCATCAGTTATTTACATAGAACAGTAGAGAGTCTCATCTAAAACTTTATTAATGTGGTAACCATAAATTCCCCTCAGTGAATAATTCAACTCAGCATTTGCTCTTTAAGTTCCCTGCCTGTGGCTTTCTATAATCAAAGTTCTTGACTGGAGAAATTTAAATAACCTTTTTTTCCCCTCTCACAGTAAAAAGCAATTACTTTCAATTCCCTTTACATGGTGACCATACTCCCATTAAAACATTTATCTAAAGTCCCAAACAACTGAATACACACAGACACACACAGCCACACACACACCCACGCTTCACACTTGCATTAGGTAGTTAAAAGCTGAGTCGAAGGTGTGCAGTCATTCTCCTTATATATTCTGTTGAATGCACATAATTTTTTTTCGTTTCATTTATTCACTCTAGAAAGCCCAACATCCAGCTTCATTTTACAAGTTCTGGCGCTGGAAAACTGGGCTACAAAATCACGAACAGTCATTTGCTTTTTTTTTTTTTTTTTGAGTTGATGTGTTTGGTAAATGGCATTCTGAAAACCATAGAAATTTAGAGTTTTCACAATACCTTAGAAAGCATCTAATCAGGGGAAGACCAACTTAGACACAGGATTCCTTACCCCTTCCGGGAGTGGAGACGTTGCTAATAAAGCCCTGTTCTTTCCCACTGTGCCTGGGCATTCCTCAGATTCCTTCTCTGCAAGATGCTCCAGGCAACCTCTATCCTGTCAGATAAACCATTTATTGTGCATGATCCTTCCCATAAGATAGAAAATGTATCCTGCAATTGAAGGTACTTTAGAAAGCTATCATCTGTTCTCAGCTACCATAGTGCCTAGTACTCAGCAAAGTGCTCTTTAGTATCCTGAAACATCTTAATAGGATAAAAACATAACTGCAATTTACGAAACAGACTATGTGTATGGACAACTCCTGTCTGTGGCATGCGTGTGGTGCTCCTGACCACCCTTATCCTGCACCTTGGCATTACTACCTCCTGGTTCGCTCACTGTGTGAGTTGCTCCTCCATTTTCTTGCCACATCCTAGATTAAGGCCGTCCTGGAAGAGCCATCCTTGCCCTTCTGTTCTTCCCTTGACACCCTCTACAGTATTTTCACCCATACCTGTGGCTTCATATACACTGTTTCCTCATTTAGGTTTCCAGCTCAAATTTCCCCCATGCCACACCCATGCTCCCAACTCTCTCTCTCTCCTTTTTTTAAGTTTTATTTAAGTAATCTCTACACCCAACATGGGGCTCGAACTCATGACCCTGACATCAAGAGACACACGCTCCTCCAACTGAGTCAGGCAGGCGCTCCCCCCGGCCCCCCTGACCACGCTTTCAACTCTGGAGTTTCTAGGTGCCGGTCTTGCTATACTACAAATTCAACATGAAAACTTTGTCCTTCTCACCAAAACTCACATATAATCTGTGCTTTTTCACTTTCGTGAACTTCATTGCACATTCTGCTTCCTCTTCCAAAAATTCTCTCCTCTAACAGCTCCAATCTCTGCCTGTAGATATGCTGTCCATCCTCAAACTCAGCCGATGCTACAATGGTCACCAGGTAGTACTACTTGATGCTGCAAACACAGGTTCTCTTGACTTTAACTCAACTCTCAGGCTCCTATGGACCCCCATTATGGCACCTACTTTATTTTATACTATGGAAACTTATACTTATCTCAAGGTCCTACATTCCTTAAAAGATTTTAAATGGTCTCAATTTACCCTCTAAGGCTCCTCTATACGTTCCCAAGTGCCTATAGAACTATAGTGACATTATAGGCAATAATAGACCATTTACTGAGTAGTTACTATGTGCTAGCTACTATAAAATAGCGTTTTACATACAGCATTTAAGTTGCTTCTCATACCTTTTATAGTGTTATTATTTCCCTGTTATATAGGAACACGTAATATTTAAATAATTTGCTCAGTATTAACTAGCTAACAGGTGATGGGCAGAAAGTGGAACCCAGGAACTTGCTGATTTGGGGATTGGACTCTTTCTACTTGATGGTGGATCTTGTCTGGCTCTTTCACCTGCTCTTGAGCTACCATTTGTTGATTATATATTATATTCCAGGAGCTTTTCCTACATTATTCTTAAGCTTCCTTGCAAAATGATTATTATTATTCCTATATGCATGAGGAAATCAAAGCTCAGAGATGTTAAGCTATTCACCTTAGATCTCACAGCTAATAAATTCCAGATGCAACTTTTAAACCTGATTGCCTAACTCCCCTGCCCCCCAGCCCACCACAAAAAGCACTTGTCATATTTTAGGAGGAGTCCCTTAAGAAAAAAAAAATACTACTGCCTTTATAATTATAATAATAATTATTATTACTTTATTAGTCACAGGGTTTCATTTATGTGGTTCTATTTCATTTAGATGTCCTTTTGATAGAACCATCCTGTATACATTTATAGAAAAAATATTATTCCTGCATTATATTTTGTCAACTTCTTTCTTTACATTGACTACATAATCCTACACAATCTTATAAATAACTTGGGGGAAAAAAAGCTTGTTTTTCCAAGAATTTGATGAAGTTTTACATTAAAATGATCTTGATATCAGAAAGATAAAAGTTATTGATATAAAATGATTGCTTGTATGAATAACACTAGGTCAGGAATATGCTGAGGAATGTATATTTAGTACTTGTTTTTATTAATTTCACCAGATCATTATGTTGTGCCTGGTACTTCTATTGCATTCAGCTTGGAAGGTTGAGATAAAATACTACACCTAAAGAAATAAGAAGGTACTGCTATAAATGCCAAAATGAATCTGAACTAAATGCCATGCACAGAGAGAAAGAGAGGGAAAAGGAAAGATGCAGGATCAGAATCAACCATTAGATTTTAAAGGAATACAACAATATAATTTTGAAAAGGAAAAATTAGGGGATGGTGATTTTACTAGAAATTGCCTGACTTATTTATGAGAAAACAATACTCAATACTGAATTATCATGCATGCAGTAACTACTAAGATAATTAAAAGATACTTAAAATACAGATATTATTTAATGTTACATGACTTGAGTGTCATTATTCAATTTTGCCAATGCTACTATTTGGGAAAATCCTTTTGGTTTTGAGGGGGGAAATTGCAGGTGAACATTGAAAATTAATAAAACCAAAATCTTCCCAAGCAAAGAAATAACTCCAAAAGAGTATCCCTCCATTATAAAAGTACTAGTTTCTAGAGCTCCTGGAGGATTCTGAGTAAAACTAGACACACTTGCAATGCATTATAAATGTGTAATTACCATTTAAATGGAGGGAGAAAAACTGGTAAGTGAAAGGAGAAAAAGGTATTTTCTTACAGCCAACCAGACGCTGCCATTTCAGGCAATGATCATCTAATCTACAGTCAGGTTAACAAAGCTATTGTCATTCTGCCACTCACCCTTAGCCTTTTAACTGTCGCTCTCCTCCACCAGAAGGAAACACAGGTAAAGTCTTTCTCCTTGACCATCAGTCACAATTTGGTCATTAGGCTCTGGTATGCCTAATATGTAATTCAACAGCGTATGTTTCCCAAAAGACAGCTAAGAGACATAAAGACTTCTCTCGAGTCTCCCTTTTTAATTACTTGGGCACCCAAATTATGAGAGTGAATGAAATTCTGAAGCAGATCTCTCTACTGGCTGCACAGTTGTGACTCTTAGGATCATCCTTCTCTCCCACAGCCCAACAAAGGCTTTCCTTAATAACATTCCTGTTTGTGGGTTTGGCCAGGTTGGCAACTTAGGTGTGAAAAATACTGCCTTGTTCCAAAAAGGCATTGAACATCCTTTTCAAATGAGTTTAAAATGTGCCACGTAGATTTCAAAACTCTGGAAAAGTACCAAATGTGTTTTTATCAGATAGCTGCATAATAAAGTATAGGAGGGTAAAAGATTTGTCAAAAATCACACAAATTAAGCGGAAAGATCCCTTCCCTGTCACATGTGATTCCAGAAGTCTAATCTATTCCTTTGGGTTGCTGCTACATTTCTTATCATGAGATTAGCTACTTCTTATGATGTGTTTGTCAAAACCCATTTGGATTTATCAGGGTGGCACATGTTGGTTGAATTAATCATTGCTTCTATCTCAAAAAACCGATTATTTCCAAAGCAAGCATATAAATGTGAAGCATGAAGAACTTAGGAAATCATGAAGTGAAAGGCTGTGCATAATCAACCATGTGACAGAAGTGATGGGATTATGAGTTACATGTGGCTACTTTACTCTAGCTTTCCCTTTGTATTTTCCTTTGGCTATTTTATTTGGTATCTTTAACAAAGTTGTCACAGTGGTGCCTGGGTGGTTCAGTCGGTTAAGCATCTGACTCTTGATTTTGGCTCAGGTCATGATCTCATCTCAGGGTCGTGAAATGGAGCATCCCCCGTTAGGCTCCATGTTAAGCGTGGACCCCACTAAAAATCTCTCTCCCTCTCCCCCCACTAGTGTGCACACACTCTCTCTCTTAAAAAAAAAAAAAGTACAATCAGTGTGATAACTTAGTCAAACACAGCCATTCAGTGGTCTTTTTTGTCATCTAAACCAAGGGTCCACAAACAATGACTCAGACGAAATCTGGTCCTCTGAATGTTTTTGTAAATAGAGTTTTATTGGGACAGTCACGTACATTCGTTTATGTATTGTCTATGGCTGATTTTGCACAATGACAGCAAAACTGAGTAGAAGATAAGGCCCCCAAAGCCTAAAATATTTACTATCTGGCCCTTTATAGAAAATGTTTGCTATTCTGTGATCTAAACTGTTGCATTTCTCAATGTTCTAGAAGGAAATAATACTCTCTGGCCACAATCTACTCCCCCAGTCTCTATCCCTATAGATCTACTTGTCTCTACTTCACCAAGACAACCCATTTTTCAATTACCTTCTTTTTTGAGTAAACCTCCCATCATGAGTTTACATATCTCTCCCTTCTCAGTCACTATCACAACTAATTCCATTCCAAAATTTATTTAACCTGAAAATAAAGCTGATCACATTGACCCATTCTCTGCATTAGGTCAAATCACCACCATCACCACCACCATCATCATCATCATCATCATCATCATCATCATCATCATCATCAATTCAATAACAATGGAAAGATAGAATTAAAAGAAATGTAAATATTACCTAGCTTGTAAAGAAAGCATTAAAGTGGTGAAGGGGGATTGTGCCCTTAATGAGCAGTAGAACATTTCAAAATCCTGTCTTCCAGCATCACTACTCTTAGTATCCCCCAAATCAATGACAGCTGCTACAGTGCACTGCCCAGGCCACCCTTTCAGGATCAAGGCACTCATTCCTCCAGCTGCCAGGCTCTTTTGGGGAATTGTCTTTAAACAGAGTCGCCTCACTCAACATTAAGCCTCCTTTTAGAGAGTGTCCCATATCTAATGATGGTTGATATAGGCGTTTGGGCTCCTGTGCCTCAATTAGGGAGGCCATCCAGGTTCCAGAGCTCTCCATGAGATTGTTCCAGGGCTCTGCAGTGACTGTATGATGATTCAACTGTTTCCCCTGCACAAGTCTGTTTATCTCTCTAAGTGTTATTCTTAAAAGCATTCCCCAATAAAGTCCTACAGGCCAATCTCTGTCTTGGAGCCTATTTACCAGGGAACGCAGGTTAAGACAGCTGCTTTCTTCAAATGCTTTCTCATCCCCTTCTCATTACCCAAACTAAAGCTTCCCCAGTCCCAGTCTTACTCTTTATGTCTCTCTCATCACAGGCCTGTGTCCTAACAAGCCTGGTTAATTCCTTTTCTCTCAAAAGAATTCACTATCTTTTCTTTAAGTTTAGTAATTAGATATGAAAAAGAATCTGTAAGCAGTTCTATATTTTGTGCTAGTATGTTTTTAATGTCTTATTCTAAGATTTTAAGGTGTTGTCATATCGAAGTTTTGGACTGGAATATCAGGTCTAATTTTTTTAATGTTTCATTGTTTTATTTTTAACAGAATATCTAACCAAAAAGCATTAAAAATCGTGTCTTTTACGTTATGCACTTAGAAGTTTTTATGTGATTATTATAGGGTCAACTGTATAGGGAAAGCTCTTCTGCAATAATTTTCCCCCTGCAATAGCATTTTTGACTCAAAGTGAAATGCTCTTCTACAAAAGTTAGACAACTACGCAGCATGAGAAGACATAAAACATTTTAAAACAATCCTATTATCATCAAGTTCCTCTTTGATGAGTCTGCTTCAGGAAGGAAGGAAGGAAGGAAGGAAGGAAGGAAGGAAGGAAGGAAGGAAGGAAGGGAGGGAGGGAGGGAGGGAGGGAGGAAGGAAGGAAGGAAGGAAGGAAGGAAGGAAGGAAGGAAGGAAGGAAGGAAGGGAGGGAGGAAGGAAAGAGAAAGGAAAGAAAGAAAAAAGAAAAAGAAGAAAGGGAAAGAGGGAGAAAGACAAAAGAAGGAAGGGGAGGGGCCGGGAGGGAAAGGGAGAGGAGGGGAAAACTAAGTTGAAAGAAAATTAAGAGGAAATCATTGTAAATTCATGAATTACTTTGCATGCCGTACACACACACACACCAAACCAAATTAGTCACTGTTTCCATCCATGAGACAGTCCAAGGCTGTTCATCATCCAGCATTCTGGAGATGTTGATAAGAGGGTCCTAGCACTGAATGAGGGTTTGGGCAGGATGACCTTTACACATGGAAAGATTCTGTGACTACTCTAGTAACATTCGTGGTAACAGTAGTAACAATGTCGGGGAAAATTCTAAAAATCTTACCTGTAAAATCTCATTTTGTCCTCAGAGCCACCCAATGATTTAGTCACTATTATTAGCTAATATTAACAAATGAGTAAACTAAAGTAGAGGCAGATTTAGTTAGTCGTCCAATATGACATACTTAGTCAACGAAGCCCATATTTCAACTAAGGCAGCCTGACCGAGGAGCTGTTATAGCTCCCTTTTTTGATGCCTTCTATTACATGTTTTCAGGCATTGAAAATCATTTACATTTTACAGATTTGGTTTCCACTTACTCTCTTAATAATTCTGATAACGTTTCTTAAAAGTTGTTTAATAGGAGGAGGGAAAAGGCATGCAGACAATTCATGCAATACAATTGGGAAGCTTACCATTGAAGAAACCCTCTTTCTCTCTCTGGAAATCTATCTTTTCCAGTTATCTATTCATCATATCCTATGAAAAAAGAAAATCAATTTACCTTTTCAAAGTCTTTCTGAAAAGTCAGCGATGACTTAACCTAATTTTAAAATGCTAAACACAAAATATTTGTAAATAACAATATGGTCTCTTTTAACTTTAACATTTTGGTATTTTACTTTTAATAATTTAATTTTAATATTACTGTGATTTTAATATTTTAAATTTTAATATTACTGTGATTTTAACATTTAGGGCTCCAAGTGACTTATGGTCTTAACTGACTTGGGTATGAATTTAACAAAGAGGAAAGGGTCAAATATTTTGTGGTGACCACAAGACTAATTGTCTCCAGTGACAGAAAACCTGTGGATGCTTAATGAATCCATAATCCCAGCATAATCTGAATTCACTTGCTAGAGAAGTACATACCAAGGACTGAGAGGGGGGATATTACCACCACTCCTGCAAAACAACTGTGGGTGAGGAGCATCATGGTCAAATAACACAGAGTGTACAATGTTTTTCAGGGTCCTTATTTTCCTCTTCCATTGTCAGAAGTATGCTTATTCTATGTCTCAAATAAATGATCATTAGACTACCACATGCAAATAAGTTACCAGTAACTCCCCAATTTGTAAATCCAAAGGACACCCATGAATCTCTCTCCCTCCATATTCAGACCCTCCTTTTTTGATCTCTATGACATCACTATCTCCCATTTTTCCATCTTTAATTCCTTTTGAAGAATCCTGTCTCCTTTACTCAACCCTTTAATACAAGCATTCCCCCTGGGTTTGCAGTTTATTCACTTGGGTGGAAAATAATCCTGCCTTGTGAATTTGATTACATTGTAATCCCTACAATGAATCTAGTGTAACTAATTGTTCTCAATCTGTGAATAGATAACTGTTTCTACCAAAATAAATAAATACCCAACCTTGTGCTCTTTTCAAAGCATTTCTCCTAGCCCAGTTTGCTGTGAAGTTTTAAATGGAGGGAGGAAAACTGAAACACAGAACTATTCTCTGCAGTCCTCCGGTTTGATTTCAACCCCAGGAAACAGCAATCACCCTGCACTTCAGCTCCCCAACTCAAATAGCTTTTTGGAACAGCTCATGATCCTGTTACCACCAAAACAATTTCTACATAAGATGACCTAGGTGTTGGCAATGGAGTGTGTATGTGTTTGACATTTCATCCTTACCCCTACAAGTTTCACCCCACTTCTTGTTCAAATTTAGTATTATGTCCTAGAGGGCCAGAGCAGCACAATAACCTGGATGCCCCCCAAAGTCATTTTTAATAGTAATTATAATGCACTTTGTAGTTGTCCTATTTCAATTATAAAGCACTTTCCTCAGTCATATTCTGATCTAAAATTTTTTTATGGTCCAATTATCCAGGTGAAAGGAGGTGGGGAGGGTAGAGTTCTGACTCCAGTTGGGATTCTAGGATCCAGGCCTGGGTAGCCAGGGAGTGGGAGGACCTGCCCAGGGTCTATGCATAATAAGCCGAAGGAAGCCAATATCTGAATTTTGTAAGTAAGGGAAAATTTAAATAATCAAGTTGAGAAGAGTGGATAGAGGGTCAGCCAACTAGGTAGATGAAGTAAATTAATTCCTTAAGGCAAAGGTCATCTTTTGTTGAATTGCTTTAGTGGAGTGGGAGTTGGGGGAACTGTGAAATCTATTAATATCCCATTTGGATTGGGAATTCTGCCCTCTTCTCTATGAACATTGTGGTTTTACCCATCCTAGACTAACTATTGAGGTCATAAGATTGTGTCTTAGAAATTAGAACAAAGAAAAAAAAAAAAAAAGAAATTAGAACAAAGAAATCTGCTGTTGTGTTTCCTACCCATACTTTAATTTTGATGCCTGGAAAAAAGTAAGGGCAAGACTTCCATCTGTGGGTTACTGAGGGTCTGGGACATCCAATCAAGTAAATGAATCAAGTAAACACTTGCCAGCAGTAGGCCCACGGTGAATATTAAATGTGTGTGGTCTTCCAGCAATACAGACTTGAGCTCTGTTCAAAATGATGATGAACTTAGAATTAATGAGGTTTATGTTCAGAATAGTTAAGGTTATAATTGAGATTACAGTTGACTCTTGAACAGCATGGGAATTAGGGGTGTCAACCACCTGGTTGAAAATTCAAGTATAACTTTTGGCTCCCCCAGACTTAATTAATAATAGCCTACTATTGAGACTCACTGATAACATAAATAGTTGATTGACACATATTTCACATGTTATATGTAATATATTCTGTACTCTAACAACAACGTAAGCTAAATAATATGTTATTAAGAAAATAAGGAAGAATACATTTACAGTACTGCACTGTATTGATTGAAAAAAATCTGCATAAAAGTGGATTTACACAATTCAAACCTGTGTTGTTCAAGGTTCAACTGTATTTCATTACGTTAGACTGCATTTATGCAATTTTTTATTATCATTGTTTTATTAAATTAAATTCTCCTTTTATTTATCCACCAGGAGAATTTTAGTGTTTGATTAAGAAAAACATAATTAAAGTAAGTGGGATATCAATAAAAATATCAATAAGTTAGCAATAGAATTAACGATCATTTGTTTACTTGTCTGTGACCCCTTAGTAGGGCATAAGCTCCAGGAAGATGAGGAAGTAATCCTTTTTTTAGTGACAACAACACTGCCTAGGGCATAATAAAACTCAATAAATATTTGCTGAAATAGAGAAGAGTCAAGGAGGCACTAAGTACATTAGCAGTTAAACATTTATATTCTTTAACATTTGGATCTTTAAAAAGTGCTTTACCTTTTAAATCATATCTGCTGAATAGCAAGAATATTAATTTTTTTAAAGATTTTTTATTTATTTATTCGACAGAGATAGAGACAGCCAGCGAGAGAGGGAACACAAGCAGGGGGAATGGGAGAGGAAGAAGCAGGCTCATAGCGGAGGAGCCTGATGTGGGGCTCGATCCTGTAACGCCGGGAATCACGCCCTGAGCCGAAGGCAGACGCTTAACCACTGTGCCACCCAGGAGCCCCTGAATAGCAAGAATATTAGAGCAAATGTAGTAGTCAATATTTTGATGCTCCATTAGACATTCAAAGGTATTTTAAAATTGAAAGATGGATGTTTCTACAGTGCAACCAGGATTTTTGGATTATGAAGTGCAATGAGTCCTTAAGATGACAAATTCCTCTAATAGTATACAGTGTTCATTGAATTAACAAGATCTAGAAGATCTCTAGCAGAAACTGAAAAGGAAGAGATGGTGGGTGAAGAGCAGAGCTAACCAGAACTGAGTATGATTGTTGGACCATATCTGTTGAGAGGCTTCAGAAACTGCATAGAAAAGAAGCTTTGGTGATATGTATTTGCTCAGGTCCCTACTCTGTTGTGGGCATAATCTGCCACTTTACTCAGCACTACACAAAAAAAAGGGATGACACTTTAAAGATGCCAGAATCCTGGGAAGAAAATATTAAAAAAGAAAAGAATAATGTTTTTGCCACAGCCTCTTACCACACATGTAATATATACCCTATTGGTTTTTCCTTCTGGATATATTTTTGTCCTAGAGGTAAAGAATAAGAAATTGTCTTCCATCTTACCTTTCCTATTATTCTTGTTTGTTAATAAGGAAAAGATATAAAGTCTCAAAGCCAAAAAAATATGAAGACCTAGACAAAGTGGAGGTCTCAGGTAAACAAACAGAATATTTGGCTAATCTTTATCTTTTCATAGGCACATTTTCTTACAGACGAGCCTATTAGTATGCACCTACCTGATTTATGGGTCTTTCTATCTTGTCTATGGGTTTCTCGGAAAAGGTGTACAACATAAGGAAAGAAAATAATGCCATGCTGGCTAAAGGGAAATGGAGAAAAATTTCTCAACATGTATGGACTATGGGAACACTTTACATATCTTCTGTGAACTCCTTTTGAAAAAGTTGCTTGAGGATATATTCCAGTAAAAGGGAAAAAAAATTCTAAAAAGAAGAAGATACGGGATCCAAAAAATTCTTTTAGCTCAGTAAAGCCCTGAAAAGAAACTAATTTTTATAAATTAGAACAAAAACTCAGAAGACTTTTAGAAGAATGTCTGTGAGATGAAAATGAGAATATTTTTCCAGATATTAAGATGAATGACCACAGTGATGGGAATAAATATACATGTCTGTCCTTCTTGACAGGAAATAATGAAGGTAATTTAAAACCCTAGAAAATGCAAAAGCTGTATAAGAAAGTCACAATGTAAACATGAAACAAGATGAAATGCAGCATGATTTTGAGGAATGGCAAGTAAGGAAAGAGAATCTATTTGATCAGACACTAGATAATTCTCTTTCAAGTAATACAGCTTATGCCATAGAATTACATTTTCTATTTTCAGTTTGGTCTTTACTGAGCAATATTTATACAATAATGATTTTTAAAATTATTTTTATTATTTTTAAAATTTTAGATTCAAACTATAGAGTAAGCATTTTGAGATATAAAGATAAAGTTGTAAGAACTGAATGTAAACATTTCATACTTGATAAGGTCAAATAAGTAAGAAAGCTTACAGAGTTTAGGAGATAGAAGGAGGAAAGTATAGAT
Organism: Ursus americanus; assembly: GCF_024610735.1. NCBI lineage: Eukaryota > Metazoa > Chordata > Mammalia > Carnivora > Ursidae > Ursus > Ursus americanus. Next base: position 70,995,216 of record NC_142129.1, read on the forward strand.
AGAAGTACAGGATTCCAAAGTTTCTTATTTAAGTAAAGGGAGAAGAATTGATTGTATAGAGACAGAGAACTAAATCGATTACTCAAAATAATCAAGTCAATCAATTTGAAACAATAACCAATAGAAGAAATATTAGAAATCTTAAGAGCTAAGAATGAAAAATCAGAGTTAAAATTTAAAAATAACAAAATGATGATACCCACTAAGAGCAAAATAACAGAAGAATATGGATAGTGCAAGATCAATTTTCAGCTTTCATGCTGGGGACTCAATAGATAACATCTGAAGTTAATAAATCATGAGGAGTCATAATCATATTGTTCAGATATAGGAAGTAACCAAAAGAAGAATGACATTGGAATCATACTAGAAGGATTACTTCTGGGGAGAAGGTGTCAGAGGTAGAGTAGGGGGTGGGCAAGTTAAAATTTCCTTTTCATTTTATAACCTTCTGTTTGTTACCTTCTAAAAATTTTCCCCCATCATATCAATATGTTATTTTTGTTACATAAAAAAGGTAAAACATAACATCCTGATAACTAGCTTAGCATTCTCTTCAGTGATATTATCCCCAAGTGCATTCTAACTAAGGAGAAAATGAACATACTCCTGCAGGTAATAGTGAAAGACGCAGCAATACCAAATGAGTGCTGTAATTAATATTATGATGAGTAGAAGCATCAGGAATCCAAACATGTCAACTGAAATGCATGAAAAGAAATATATTTTAAGTTAATAGAAGAACAATCATTTCTTATATTTTTATCTTTTCTAATATCATGCAGTTTGATTCTTAAATACAAATTAACAAGTTATGGGGAAATGGTATAACATACATCATCATATACTCCAATAAAAATACCATTCATTAATACAACAATCACCAACATTAGAAAAGAATCTAAGCTGCTAAAAGGATGTAGCATTTAATGTCCTTCATCTCCAGATTGGTAAACTATTAGGCCCCTAGCTTATTTTTTTCCCCCTGTATTTTCTCTCTAAACTCATTTCAGGCAGCATCTTTGTGTGTGTGTGTGTGTGTGTGTGTGTGTGTGTGTTCCTATTTTACAGTCTTTAAAAAAGTTTTTATTTAAATTCACAGTTAGTTAAGATACACGGTTATATTAGTTTCAGGTGTACAATATAGTGATCCATCACTTCCATACATCACCCTGTGCTCATCACCAAGCACACTCCTTAATCCCCATCACCTATTGCACCCCTCCCCCCACTCATCTGCCCTCTGGGAACCATCAGTTTGTTCTCTGTGGTATAAAGTCAGGTTCTTGGTTTGTCTCTCTTTTTCTCTTTGTTCATTTGTTTTGTTTTTTATATTCCACATATGAGTGAAATCATATGGTATTTGTCCTTCCCTGACTGGCTTATTTCACTTAGCATTATACTCTCTAGCTCCATCCATGTTGTCGCAAGTGGTTAATATTTCATTTTTTTTAATGGCTGAATAGTACTCCTATACACACACACACACACACACACACACACACACACACACCATATCTTCTTGATCCATTCATCAATTGATGGACACTTGGGCTGCTTCCATATCTTGGCTATTGTAAATAATGCTGCCAATACAATAGGGGTGCATGTATCCCTTTGGATTAGTGTTCTTGTATTCTTTCAGTAAATCCCCAGTAGTATGATTGCTGGACTGTAGGCTAGTTCTACTTTTAACTTTTGGAGGAACCTCCATGCTGTTTTCCAGAGTGGCTGCATCAGTTTGCATTCCCACCAACAGTGCACGAGGATTCCTTTTTCTCCACATCCTCATCAACACCTGTTGTTTCTTGTGTTGTTGAGCTTTGCTACTCTGACAGGTGTGGTGTGATATCTCATTGTAGTTTTGATTGTACTTTCCTGACGGTAGGTAATAATGAGCATCTTTTTATGTGTCTATTGGCCTCTGCGTGTCTTTTTTGGAAAGATGTCTGTTCATGTCTTCTGCTCATTTTAAAATTGGATTATTTGGTTTTTTTTGGGTGTGAGTTGTCTCAGTTCTTTCTATATATTGGATACTAGCCTTTATTGGATATGTTATTTGCAAATATCTTCTCCATTTCAGGCAGTATCTTAACAGAAAAGAGCAGATCCCTCAGTCTGCTATTTTTGTAAAGATGCATGCAGATAGCAGGGGAAGGTTTGTTGTTTGAGTTCAGGAGCTCCTTATCAAAGAGACAACAAATGCTTGCTGGGAGAGCAGATTTCTAACATTTGCAGATTCCATTGCCCCACCCCCAGTACATCCTTAAAATGAAACTACAAGGGCAGAACATGAAATAAAAAGCAGGCTTCCCATTCATACTGAATATATGAACCATTACTTGCTTATAAGCTCTTCACTACAATCAATTATGATTTAAATATACCTGATAATACCTGAGAAAACAGGGAATTGAGGGCAAAATTCATGTTTTTTTTTCACTTAAATTAAGAAATAAACATAGATTCTAGATTGAGTTTTCTCAAATAGTTAGGGTTTACTAGGAAAGCTTTTCATTTTGCCTGTTTTGGAAACTCCTTATAAGGTTCTAGTGCATTTCCCTGCTTTGGTAAGTACCATATAACGTACCAAAAACACAATACAGATATAAAGATGATCAAAATTTGTTCAGTCTTAGGGAGTCACTGTTCTGAATAGCAATTGTCAGTATAGAATATATATTGAGGAAATTTAAGTTATAGTATGTTACTGGGCTCAATATGTCCTCACCCCAGGACTAGTGTATAGGAAACTCCTAGAGTTCTTAAAACAACATAAAACACAAACCTCCTTCACTGGGTGATAGTTATCATACATTAGAGTACATTAGAGCTGAAATTTAAAGTATTCAATAACTGGTATGGTTAAGGTACTCACCAATCAGAATGACCGTTGACCTAGCTTGAACCAACACTGGCTGGAAACAACCAGTATCAGCCTGTATCACACCAATGAATAGATTTGCTATATTTTTAATAAAGCAAATATAATAATTTATAATCCTCCAAATATAGTGAAATGCAGTATTTGCAAGTTAACTTAAAAAAGTACATAAAAATTCAAATAAGAACAACTCACCTCTACAGTTTGACCAATATAGAGAACTGAACTGACACTCGAAATACGGAAAACACATTTTTTTGCAAGCCCTTTCTTCACTGCACCAAAAACACTACATTTGGAAAGAAAAAAAAAAGCAATGTCCTCATAACCTGAGCCGAAGGTAGATGCTTAACCGACTGAGCCACCAGGCATCCTGAGACCATATCTTTTCTTGGCTCTTGTCCCTTCCTTGCCCTGAGTCCCTTATTCCATAGAATTTTGCTAAACAGCAATCATTCAAGAAATTACATGTACCTGAATCCCTTTCTTCAGGCTTTATGTTTAGAGAACTAAACCTGAGACATTATTTCATAAAGTAGTAATGACAACTTCAGTAGATAAAGTTTTTCTGTCTCTGTCTCTCTCCCTCTTCAATACTTGTTCCCATTCTCCTTGTCTATGGCACTCACTCCTTCCTCTGGGGATTCCTCCTCTGTTACATGTGGGCTTGGTGGGGCTGTCAATCAGCCATGCCTCATGCCCTTCTCTCTTCTGTGCATTGGTGTTCAGATAATCATGTGAAAAATAGGAAAAGTGAATTCTAAGTCCTTTGTTGAAGTAAGCAAAAGGAAGGTACAAAGGTGGAAACTATTGCAGGAGAGAAGACTAGAATCTGGAAGAGTAAAAAAAAAAAAAAAAAAAGAGGACAGAGAGGTAAAAATGTCACTTAAATAGGGCCTACCATGTGACAGGCACCACTCTAAGCCCTTTTATATATTAACTCATTTCATCCTTATGATAACCCTGTGAATTAAGAAAAATTATATCCACTTTATAGATGAGGACAATAAGGCACAGAACAGTCAAATGACTTACAGAAGATCACACACCTAGGGAACAGAGGAACTTGGTTTCTAACCTAAGCCTGGTTCTGTGTTGGTAACTAATCTTATACGACTGATCCCAGACCCCTCCAAATCACTTCTTGCTGAACATCCTGGGAACAGTAGAGGCAAGGACTCATTCCAAGTAAAGAACCACCCCTTGTCACTGCCTGAGAGCAGGAGGTATATCAAAGGCCAGTTACTCTCTCATGTTAACCAAGACCAGAAGTCAAATGGAGTCACTTAGGTTGAATGGGTCCTATCCTTTTGGACTGTTGCTTAAAGACTAGAACTGCAAAGTCAAAGCCTACATTCAGATTATAGCCCAGAGACTTTTAAACTTGGTTAAGAGTTCTCAGAGTTTCTAGGAATCAAATCCATGTCATCTAGCAGGTTTTTATGGGAGATGAATTGCCAGAAAAACCCTGAACCTGTCAGACAGGACCTTGTGGTTACTCAGTGCTAAGCTGATTCCCATGCCCCAGGAACTAAGTCCACATCAGGTGAGCTCCTACAGCAGTGCAGTCCCCAAAGGAGACATTCTTCCCTGTGCCTGTCTCTGATAGAGGCTCAGAGAACAATAGAACAGGGAGTCCTTCACAGGTTGAGTGCAAGGCAGCCAGACTGGTGACCAACAACTCACTGCTTGGCCAGGGAAATTAACAGAACATCTGCACATCATGCACACCGCTCTGAGATTCCAGACAGAGCTGGAGGGCATAACTAAGAGTGACTTTGGGTAAGGACAATTTCAGTTCAGAGTTATTTGCATTATTTGCCAGGAGCATTTTTTAAAATGTAGAGATGGGGAAAATAGGATGTTCACATCCTGAGAAGCTGAAGGGTGAAATACAGTAGACTAATGTAGTTTTTTTTTGTTTGTTTGTTTTGTGTTTTGTTTTTATTCCTTTGCTCAGCTTGTGTCACCAGCCTTCTCTTTCTGGTAACCACACCTTCTCTCCTTCGTAACTGTCTTCCTTCAGTTCTATGTGGTTCTGCAGCTGTCGATCAGCTTTGTTCCACCATTTCTATCCTACTGGAATCATCCAACCCAGTCAGTGGTACTCAGGGTAGCCCAGCCCTCTGGTCCAATAACTAGTACTGGACGGGACAGAAGACCCAAATAAAGCCAATTAGAATTTTCTTTGAAGTTGTATACAGACATTGGAAGGTATCTGTTTGGGAGACAGGCTCTTTCGAGCTATATGGAAAATGTCCACATTTGCCATGGGAGAAAAGGAAGTCAATACACAGAGGGAGGCAGAGCTGAAAGAGGAAAAGAGAGGAAATGGGAATAACATCCTTGGAGACTTAGCTGTGCATGATGCCAAGGCCATCCCTGGACTTCCCGCTTTCATGAGTCAATAAAAACCAGTTTGAGTTGGGCTTCTGTAACGTACCACAGGAAGATTTGTCTAACACCTTAACTAAGTCTAAAAAGTCTTCAAAGAGCAGAACATCACATTATCCAGAGGAACAGCATAATATATTCATCATCCTTAAATTGGTAATGCATAATTTAAGACAAATTATGTGGATTTTTTTCTTGTAGCTAAGGAAAATGACCCACATAAATATGAAGCCATGCCAACCTGACTCTCAAGAGAGTGACAACTGAGAAGTCAGCTAAAAGACTTTAAAATGATGGTTAATATTGCGCCATGGGAAAGCTAGAGTATTTGTTTTAGGGTAGAACTCTGTCCTAATAAGCATATATGGACATAAAAATTGACATTTTTATAAGCAAGTATCATTAAAATGAAAACAAATGCAGAGAGGGGAAGATACATAATAATGTTTAGTGGTCTGTTCACATTGTATAAACCAAACAATACTATACTTATAAAAAAATATTAAATAACTGTTATGCAAAGGGAGATTTTAAAGTAGTGGAGATTGGGAAGATCAAAAGAGCATTTACTCATTATTTATGGACAAATACTAAGTAAAGCAGAGGTTGCACAGTTACATAAAGCACTGTTTTTGCTTTCTAGAGAGTGACAATTTAATGAGCAGGTGCAATATGTACACTTTACAAAAAACAAAATCTCTAAATGAAAGAATATTCTAGTTTCAGAAGGAGTGGAGCAGATATAAAATGTAATAGGAGTTCAGAAGAGAAAGTATTCATGTGTAGTCACAATGACTAGATGAGGTTTCTTCCAGGGAAGAAGCAGAAGTTGGTCTGAGCTTTACAGAGAAGGAAAAATCTGCAAGAAAAATCTTAGGCATGGCAGCTGTCACAGGGTGAATGAGCAGGCATCCACGGGGACAAGAGTGACAATCTGTCATGGTGGAAGTTTGTGGAATTATTTGGAAAGATAAACTTCTCTCAGATTGTGATGGGTTTTGAATGCCAGACTAAGGAGTTTGTGTTTTATCTTAACAGGGATTCAATGGAATTATTTTGAGTTAAAAGTTGACATGATGAAAATAGTAATCAATGATAATGAATAAGTCATCAGAAGGGACTGCGAGGTAGGAAATCTAGGATTGTTCCAGTCAAAGAAAAGAATAGAGGATTGAGGGGTGCCTGGGTGGCACAGCGGTTAAGCGTCTGCCTTCAGCTCAGGGCGTGATCCTGGTGTTGCGGGATTGAGCCCCACATCAGGCTCCTCCACTATGAGCCTGCTTCTTCCTCTCCCCCTCCCCCTGCTTGTGTTCCCTCTCTCGCTGGCTGTCTCTATCTCTGTCGAATAAATAAATAAAATCTTTAAAAAAAAAAAGAATAGAGGATTGATAGGGCTTTATGAACTGTAGCTAGAGAAAAAGTAAGAGAAAGGAGCCAAAGACTTATGGGTCTGGGAGAATGTCACCAGAAATAAAGAAAGAAGTAAATAAAATGAAGTTCTTTGGGGAAGGTAAGTGATAAATTTAATTTCAGGAAATTTGAGCTTGAGATGATGAAAAATTCCAGGAAGAAATGTCAATCAAGCATTTTTGAATGTGACTCCAAAGCCCAAGAAATCATTAGGTCTAAGAATATGAATTTGGGATTTCTTTATATGCAGGTACCAGCAGAGGCCATAAGATAGCACAAGGGTAAGAACATGATATTTAAAAATGCTTAGGGGTATGAGGACAGACCAGAAAGAGGAGTTGGTAAAAGAAATAGAGAGGTAAGAAACAAAAGAAGGGTTGCTTTTTCTTTATTCATTTCGTCTGAACTCAGAAAGGAAGAAACCAATGCAAAGAAATAGACGGAATTTGTCATAGAGGGAACAAGGAAATGAGAAAGGTTCTGAGTTTGTGAATGTGCATGTGTTTCCAAGTATAATGCATGCATAGACTTAAAGACTAAGAAATTAGTCTTGGAACTAAGAATTCACTTCTTAAGGGAGGAAAAAGCTTAAGAGAAAAGACACTGAATTAGCTTGGAAAATGAGAGAACTTGAACCTGATAGATGGCCTTAAATTTCTTTTAAAAAAAAAATCAACCTCTAAGAAGTAGGAAGATCGGTAAGAGAAGAAAGGGAAGAATGAAGGGGGGGGTAAACAGAAGGGGGAATGAACCATGAGAGACTATGGACTCTGGGAAACAAACTGAGGGCTTCAGAGGGGAGGGGGATGGGGGGATGGGATAGGCTGGTGATGGGTATTAAGGAGGGCACATATTGCATGGTGCACTGGGTGTTATACGCAAGTAATGAATCATGGAACTTAATATAAAAAACTAGGGATGTACTGTATGGTGACTACCATAATATAATAAAAAATTATTATAAAAAAAAAATCAACCTCTAGATGGATGGTCATGCCAAGTCCAGGTAAGGGGAATAGTTGCCTTGGAGAATAATCCATGAAACTGGTTTTCTACATTTTATTTTTCAGCTGAGAAACTCACAGGTGATATACATGTGTTCAATGGCATATCCAGATTTGGATCCATGACCTTATCTACCTCCCCTACCCCAGGCCCTAATACACACACACACACACACACACACACACACACACACACACACACACATACCACACAATTTTTCAGAAAAAATAATATCAAGGTGGGCATCTTTGTGAGATGTGAGGAATGAGATTTATAAGTGCATTTTACAAGCATGTGAGTAATGGTCATTTCTTATGAATTGCACAGTAGATGAGGTAGTCTGTGGGAGATTCCAAAAACCTTTTGGGTTTGCCATAACTTTATTCCTTTCTCTCCCAAGCAATAACCCACATCAAGATGCAATAAATGAGAAAGATGTGATTAAGGGGAAAACCTAGAATCTACTCAATTGCAAAACTCAGTCTTCTAATTGGCATTAGCAAATAAAAAAAAATTACTTATGACATGATTTGTCATTGTGATACCATGACTGAAAACTACCACTCCAAAGATTCAACTGACACATAATGATTCTCAAAAGCAATGAAAGACCAAGTGAGAGTTAGCACTAAGTTTCTTAGCATGGATTTTGAAATTTTATTTCTTATGAAGAGAGGATACCAATAAAAAATAATGTTTTTCATATGCTGTGTTTATGAGCTACATGTTGGGGGTTAGTACTGTAAATGAGTTGCTTTTTTATGTACTTGTTTTTGGTAAGAATGTTTTCTAACTAAAAAGGCTAGTCATATACTACTAAGTCACAAGGAAATGTTTCTGATAGAATCTGAGGGAGATTCCCTTATAGTTAAGAAAAATAAGCATATAATATATCATTCAAACTGGAATATTTTGGGGAATGAAAAGGAGTCGGTATAATATTTTCACCAAGTCAATGGTGGTGAATACCACCATAAAATAGGACAGTCCTAGGCATACCAGGCCAAGTCTCCCAGTCCTTTATAGTGCAAGAAGAACTCAAATGTTCTTGGTTGCTTCATGAACTGACATTTATAAATTCTGGCATCCCCTCTGGAAGTATGGTAGGTGGTAGACATTGTCACTGAAAGTCTGGGAGGGGAGGGGATCTTTTTCCACAGATGACACCCTAATTCTGTGTTGACTGTATGGAATTATCCCTTAGTTCACTTCTATAAGGTACTGGAGATATATTAAAAATGACACTCAAATAATCATACGCCCAGAATTGCCATAATGGCTATGTCTGTAAATATTTTAGGATAAAATTCTCTACCTTATATTATAGAGTATATTAAATATAATTTAATGGCTCTTAATATCATCTAATGGCTCAAGTGTTAATTCAAGTCAATAGTTATCAAGAACTGTCATGTGCTGGGAAATGTGTGAGGTTGTTAGAGATGCAAAGATGAATAAAACATGCACTCTGTCCTCAGGGAATTGAGAATGGGAGGAGGGTAAATATGCAAACAATCTGTATAATATGAGTTACAATCCAAAAATGTACATGTTCAAGATGCAAAACAGAAATACAAAGGAATTGAAGGAAGTATTCTTCATCCTTTAAGAGGAAGGGAAGAACGCATGAGGAGGTGGAAGAATGACAGAAATTTTATCAGTATGGGGAGTAAAGTGTGCCCCTGGAGCCTCTATTTTTGTCTACGAAATTAGAGAAAAACCCATCTTTTGAGAATGACTGAATGTGAGATAACACTGGAACGTTAAGGATGGCAACAAAGTTTTGGAATTGCTGCTGTGGGAAATTTGAGGAAATGTTGCTAACCAAAGGCAAGAAATGGGTAGTTTTGGGGCTCAGGTGAGAAGAGAAACTATGGATTTGTAGTTGCACTAATGCAGACTTTGATGCAATATGCTCCAGCAGCAATAGGCTAATAATGAGTAGCAAATGAAAAGACAGACCAAAGGACCAATCAGGTCCAGGGAATGTAGATCCAGCATAGCTAAAGATAAGAAGGAAGGACATTAAAGTAGTGTTGATTTTTGCAACCTCCAGTGAAACAAAATAATATGTATAGGCAAGGATCATCAAGGCTGCTGACATCACAAAATATTCAACAAACTTATTTGCTTTCTAATGAAAGTCCTCAGCATGAGATATTCCTGATAAAAACTTAAACTGAAGCTGATCAAGCCTCCATATCTAATCACCAGTTTATAAGAACAAAAAATAGGGGAAAGAGGAACATGATAGAGCACATTATGGAGCACACGATAGGGCCAAATCCAGACTGGGGGAAATGCAATAGAACAAACAACTCAGTTTCTATAACAAATAAGTTACAATAAAGAAAAAAGAGGGAGAAGGAGCATATAGATAAAAAGAGATTTAAGGGATATATCAGCCAATTGCAATGTATGGACTTTGTTCAAAGGAACTTCAAAAAATTATGAAACAAGAGAAATGTGATTATTTCCTGGATGCTTGATGATATTAAGAAATTGTTAATCTTTAGCCCCGAATCTCCAAGGAACTGTTGAAAAGGAAAAACAAAGCTGGGGGCATCACAATGCCGGATTTTGAGCTGTACTACAAAGCTGTGATCACAAAGACAGCATGGTACTGCCACAAAAACAGACACATAGACCAATGGAACAAAATAGAGAACCCAGAAATGGACCCTCGGCTCTTTGGGCAACTAATCTTTGATAAAGCAGGAAAAAACATCCAGTGGAAAAAAGACAGTCTCTTCAATAAATGGTGCTGGGAAAATTGGACAGCTATATGCAAAAGAATGAAACTTGACCACTCTCTTACACCATACACAAAGATAAACTCCAAATGGATGAAACACCTCGATGTGAGAAAGGAATCTATCAAAATTCTAGAGGAGAACATAGGCAGCAACCTCTACGACATCGGCCAAAGCAACCTTTTTCATGACACATCTCCAAAGGCAAGAGAAACAAAAGATAAAATGAACTTGTGGGACTTCATCAAGATAAAAAGCTTCTGCACAGCCAAGGAAACAGTCAAAAAAACTAAGAGGCAGCCCACGGAATGGGAGAATATATTTGCAAATGACACTACAGATAAAGGACTGGTATCCAAGATCGACAAAGAACTTCTCAAACTCAATACATGAGAAACAAACAAATCAAAAAATGGGCAGAATATATGAACAGACGCTTTTCCAATGAAGACATACAAATGGCTAACAGACACATGAAAAAATGTTCAAAATCATTAGCCATCAAGGAAATTCAAATCAAAACCACACTGAGATACCACCTTACGCCAGTTAGAATGGCAAAAATAGACAAGGCAAGAAACAACAATTGTTGGAGAGGATGTGGAGAAAGGGGATCCCTCCTACATTGTTGGTGGGAATGCAAGTTGGTACAGCCACTCTGGAAAACAGTGTGGAGGTCCCTTAAAAAGTTAAAAATTGAGCTACCCTATGATCCAGCCATTGCACTACTGGGTGTTTACCCCAAAGATACAGACGTAGTGAAGAGGAGGGCCATATGTACCCCAATGTTCATAGCAGCATTGTCCACAATAGCTAAATCGTGAAAGGAGCCGAGATGCCCTTCAACAGATGACTGGATTAAGAAGTTGTGGTCCATATATACAATGGAATATTACTCAGCTATCAGAAAAAACGAATTCTCAACATTTGCTGCAACATGGACAGCACTGGAGGAGATAATGCTAAGTGAAATAAGTCAAGCAGAGAAAGACAATTATCATGTGATTTCTCTCATCTATGGAATATAAGAACTAGGATGATCAGTAGGGGAAGAAAGGGATAAAGAAAGGGGGGTAATCAGAAGGGGGAATGAAACATGAGAGACTATGGACCATGAGAAACAAACTGAGGGCCTCAGAGGGGAGGAGGGTGGGGGAATGGGATAGACCGGTGATGGGTAGTAAGGAGGGCACGTATTGCATGGTGCACTGGGTGTTATACGCAACTAATGAATCATCGAACTTTACATCGGAAACCGGGGATGTACTGTATGGTGACTAACATAATATAATAAAAAATCATTAAAAAAAAGAAATTGTTAATCTTTAGATATAATAATGGACTTGTAATATTTTAAAGCAGAGTATCTATTTTACACACACACACACACACACACACACACACACACACACACCCGGAATGAGAGCAAGAGGGACAGGGAGAGAGAGCGAGAGAAAGAGGGTGATAAACATTTGCAAGTAAAATGATACAGTATCCAAATCCTTATTTGTTTCAAAACAATCCATTTTGGCAGGCAGAGGGCATATGTGAAGATGGACCAAGATGGATTTTGCAGGTATACAGTTCCATTATACCATTTTCTCTGCTTTCATATGTTTGAAAATTTCCATTGTAAGAAACAAAGAAATACGGAAGAATATTTCATTCAGGTGAATAGCCATGAGAATTCACAAGAAGGATACTTGAAGGAGTCCATAGTAGAGGGCCAATAAGCTGAAAGAAAAATGAGAGATCAAAGGACTAGAGGGCAGTCTTAATGATGCCAAAAAGTAAGTACAGTGTAAGGGGAATGAGAATTTAGGAGCCACTGCAGATTGTGCAGGGTTCAGAGTGTGGCCATAGAAGTGACTTCTTAATGCAGAGTTGAGAAAGTCAGGAGCCTGAGGGACCAAGTGTGTCTGGACCTTCGCTGAGTTTGAAAAGCACGTAGGTGATGGCATGAATTGGATGGAGAAGTCCATGAGCCAGGAGCCCATGTCCCCATTAGGTGAAGCAGTGGCCTTGATGAAAATAAGAAGGCACACAGAATTGGGCATCCAGAGCACTATGACAGATACCAGTTACTAGAGTATACTCTTTTCTAATTAGTGATTCCATGTCTCTCTGTCTTTGGTGTTAATTGTCGGTTCACCAATACTAGTTACAGTCTAATGGTTTTGTTAGGGTTGCTCTCTGTAACAACATTTCCCTCATTTCTCATGGCATTTCTGCTTTCTTCCAAATCTGAAGTGAAGAAAAATGATGTCAGCTACCTAATCATCAGAGAAAGGAACTTAGCTACATTTCTAACTGCCTCTCATAGGGCTTATCTTTTCCTTGTCTTACAAAAAATTCTTCCCGAAGTGTAATTCTTTTCAAGCAAATTTTTGTTTTTGTTTTTGAGGCATAATTTTCTAGAAGGAAGTACATTTACAACTGTAAATTATGTGACTTTATAACATTCCCAAGATAATTTTCCCATATACAAGTTAACTTACTTTCTTATCTTCTGTGCATAATTGACAATTTTTCTTTACAGCGCATGCTATAAAAAATTAAGTGCAAAAACGTAAATGCAAAGACCATTTGTTGCTTAATTTTATATAAAAGTGCATTTCATTTAGTCATTCCTGTTTAATGGCATACTCATCCATATTCCAGTGTTTTATTTCATTATTTTCATATATCTAGACAATTTCCCCTTTGGTACTATTTAAATCCTAACTCTCTTATTTTCTACTATTGCTGGAAAAAATACGAAATGGCATCATCCAACTTTGATTAGCCAAGTTAAGTTCTAAAAAATTACTTCCAAAAAACAAATTGGCAATATCATTGTATATTTACAACATCATACATTAAAAACCTCTTTTAGTAATTCCTTTGTTATTCAATATGGTTTTGCCAAAATATTCCTGGCTAATTAGTCCTTAATGGCAGAGGGAGAGGGACAACCAGGCTCCTCACTGAGTAGGGAGCCTGACGTAGGACTCGATCCTGAGACTCCAGGATTATGACCTGAGCCAAAGGCAGATGCTTAACCTACTGAGCCACCCAGGCTCCCCAGTCCTTTAAATACTAAAAAAGTTAATTCTCCATCTTGTTGTGCCACAAGCTTTAAAAACTTCTCCCAGATGAAGATTTCCATTCTTCTTGTTTCATAAAAAAATAAACACTATAATTTATATTTGAAAGTTCTAGAATAAAAACTCTAAGTCTGGAAAAAAACCATTTTGATGGCTCTTTTTCTTACTTCAACATCTCTGTAAAGTAAGTAGAGTCTGGAATTAATCCCCTAGCTTTCATGTGATGCAATAACAATAAAGTTACTCTATTATTTTGGGGACAGAGTTCATAAGCTCTGTGGGAAAGGTCAGACCTTTCTATTTAATTTCAAAGTGTTTGATTGGATACAATCAAACTGGGAAAAGAGTTACAAGAGTTTTTCAAATTAACCCCTATTGAATATTACTTCTCCCTACCCAAAAGTATCCTTTTGGAGCCTCCAAAGGGAAGTTGAGTAAAAGGCAAGGTAAATGGGAAAGATTCTACTGCTTCAGCTATGTTGGGGACAGTTGGCTTCAGGCTTACTACAGGAAGAAGGAGCCGGGAAACACAAGGCACGTGACTTAGCCATCATTCTCCAAATTGTACTTGTTTCCCACAGGTTTTTTTCCACAGCTAAAGTTTTTACATTGGAATAATGTTAGATTTACAGAAAATTTTCTTAGATTACAGAGGAAATTCCTATATACCTCTCACCTGTTTTCCCCATGGCTAACATATTGCATTATCATGGTACATACATCAAAACTAAGGAACTGACACCAATACATTACTTTTAACTAAACTCCAGATTTTGCTAGGATTTCTTTGGTTTTTATACTAATGTACTTTTTCTGTACCAAGATCCAGGATCCCACATTACATTTGGTCATCATGTCTCCTTTAGCCTGTGACAGTGTCTCAGTCTTTCCTAGTTTTTCATGACCTTGACAGTTTTGAAGAGTATTGGCCAAATGTTTTGTAGGATATCCCTCAATTTGGATTTGTCTGTTTATCTCATGATTAGACTGAAGATATGGGTTTGGGGGAAGAACACTGCGGAGGTGAAGTTGCCTCATCACATCATACTAGCATGTACATGATATCAACATGGTTTTCATTTACCTTTTTTATATTATATACATTAGAAAAAGTTGAAGATGTAGAGCTGCTGCTAGCACTAGTCGAAGACAGGGCATCTTTGTGTAAACTAGAAAAAGGTGAATTTCTGAAGGAACCAACTAGAAAAATGCAAACCCTTTCTGAGCACCCACAGCCAGGAATCAATCCAGCTTCATGGGGAATATAAACTGGCATTCACTCTCAGATTATGTGGAATCCTTCTTAAGCAATTTATAAACATAAATATTTATTTGGAAACAATTATAACCAATCTTCACAATTGTGAAAGGTGGTTATTATCACTTTATTGATGAAGAAACTGACCTCAGAAAAGTCAAATAACACATTGAAGTTCACTTGCTAATAATGACAGACTGGGGATTTGAGCTGTTTTGACCACCAGCACCTCTCCCTTCTCCTGGGAAATATAACCCATCCTTCCTTGGCAGGACTGCTCCTTCCTCAGCATTAGACACATGGTACAATTGGTAACTGCCCTCTCCTACACAAACTCCCTGGTCCCAGCCAGGCATGTAAGGCTGCACAACTGAACCAAACGGGGCTAATCCCAGACCACACTCACTGGTCCAGGAAGAGGGAATATGACCAAGTCAGGCCAATGAGAGTCTTCCTCTGATGATTTACAAATTAAAACGTGAGGGTTAAGTGGTGGTAGGGAGCTACTTTCTCTTTGTTTGGAAAGTTGAGAAGATGGAGTGCCAGTGGCCATAGAAGAAGTCCTGAGGTGGAAGCTAAAAGGAGTGAGTGAAGTTGACAAGCAGAGAAAAGGAGAGAAAACAGAGGAGAAAAATGGAGATGATGGTGATTCACTCATTTCTGAGGTCCCATGCATTTCTCTTGTTTCACCTAAGTAAGACAAATCACATTTCTCTTATATGTAAAATCTTGGTTTCTTACACTGCATCTAAAAACATTCCAGTTTAAAGTCCACAGCTTTCTTTCTCTCCACGAAGTCCTGGTATTTTCCTTCTTTTCATTCCTGATACTTATCTTTATTCCAAAATTAAAACAGGATTATTGTCTTTCTGTAGTTACAGAAGTGATACATGTTCAATATAAGAAATACGTACACATTAAAAATAAACACTGAAATTCCACCATCTGGAAAAACTCTGATTCTTCATCTTAAGCAAATTATTTCCATGATCTCAACTTAGATTTTGGCATCATTCTGGATGGCTCCAACCATGAAATCTTAAACTCCAATATTCTATTCTGACTGGACTTTTCTTTCACTTGCATTTTGACCTCACCCAGAACTTCACTTTCCTTGACCTTTCTACTGTTTTCCAAATCTGTTTGCCCCTCATGGCCTCATTTCCCTCTCTTTCAGCCTGACTCTCAAGTCAGTGAATGGTCTGATGTCTATCTGAGAGGTTTAGATGAAACATTTGTCTAACTAACCAACAATCTTTCCTATAGTCTTTCCTGCCCTTAGCGGAGAACCAGTGAGGACCAGCTAACCTACATGATCATATTTTACATGAAGAAATAGGTTCTTTCTTTCTTTCACTCTATTCCTGAAGAAAGAGGTACTAGCTATTTACACAGCCAGGTACCAGGTTCTTCCCTTATCCTACAGGCCTGGTTTTTGTATATCTATCTTCTATCTAGTCACTTCCTTCCTCTTAATTACATTTTTTTTTCACAACTTCTGCAGCATCATTCTCTTCTAGTTCTTCTGGAAAATCTCTGGCTATTCTTTTTGAGTTTCCTTGACTGGTTCCACTTCCTCTACCAATGTCTAAATGTTATTCCATAAAGTTCTGTCTTTGATCCTCTTCTCTTCTCTTCTCCCGTGAGGAACACAATTTGAAACACCTAGAGATGCCAGGCATCAAAATATGTTATACTAGATATCAAAGCAAGAACATTCTTTTTGATTGGCATTGCAATGAATTAATAAATTAATAATTAAAAAAAATAGAACAATTTAATCAGACAAGCTGATTCTAATGTTTACCTGGAATGGGAATTGTTTTAAGAACAGCTAAGAGGGAAAAAAAAAATGGGGGGCAGATCACAAGGCTTTATATATTATAATTCTCTATACTGTAGTCTTTTATTTTATACACTTGATCTGTTCATTTCTGATATACGCATATAAAGTGATCCCATGTGGATTTAACTTGTCAAATGCTCTTTCTATTTCTATCAACTTTTGCTGCATCTATTTCAAAACTATGCTGTTTGATGAACAAAGCTTCATATGTCATCTTCATGTACTGTGCTATAATATCAGCATGGACTATCACTTCTACTTAAAGATTTTCTTTTACTTAAATTCTGTTTTATCCAATATTAAGATTGCTATACTTGCTTTCCTTTTCAGTGGCATTTTTGAAAGGTATATTTTATTCCATCAATTTATTCTTTGTTCCCTTATTTCCTCGAGTGGTTTTGAAGCCACACCTCCTGTTTCTACTTATATATAAGCTATTATTTAAAAATTTTTGAGAGATAAATTTTATATGCCTTTTTTTTCCAGTAGGCTCCATATGGGGCTTGAACTCATATTCCTGAGATCAAGACCTAATCTGAGATCAAGAGTCAGATGCTTAAATACTGAGCCACCCAGGCACCCCTTATATGCCTCTTTATAATCTTTGCCTAATCAGGGTCTACATTCTCTATCTATATATGGATCCTAATATGCTTTTGCTTTCTTCCTTTTCCTCTCCATACCACTTCCCAGGTAAATATCATCAGGAATTCTAATTACTATTAAATATTTATGAACCATTATTAAATTATTATTATATTTAAATTGTTGTTGACTTAAAATCATTTAAAATTAACTCTAAATTTTATTGGTCTCTTTGTTTACTACTCTTTCTTGAATGCTACAGTTTCCTTTGGTTCATTTTCATTTTTCTAAATAATACCTTGGAGTATAAATTTCAGAGAGGGTCTGATATCAATTACTCTAACTATATATAATACAGGAAACTTAGTATTAGGAATTGGGTGTACAGGTGATGGAAGAAACTGAAAAGTCTATGAGAGGAAAGACAGTGAAACCCCACTTCCTCCCAGATATCAGCACCTCCTAGGCTAGAAGAAGAGGAAGGAGGCAGCTATCAGAGCCCAGTGTAATATGCATACTTTAGAGTATAAATGACAAATATTCTTGGTGTGTTCAACTATGCCGCTTTGTTGTTTGGTTGCTCCTGGTGAAAGAACATCTCTACATTTTAGTATGTTTTTTTACTCATTCATTAGATATTGGGGGAAAAGATTCCTAACCCAAAGTTCCAAGTGTAACTTCATAGGAAATTGCTTACTGAGCTCTCAGATGTAAGTGAATATCAGGTTTAAAAGTTCTGGGATCAAAGCAACCCCCTTTGTGGTAGGTCTCACTTGTTGTGGTATCATTCACAGAGTCCTGTGGGAAAGGCCTATTAATCTGAGTGCTAGGAAGGATGGAGGCAGGGATCACAGTAGGGGTCAGAATAATTTTCTCAGATTTGGAGCTGAAGGAATGATGTCTAAGAAACCATGTCCCTGTTAGATGGGAAGGTTGAATGCAAGCACAAAGGGGAAATGTCTCAGGCTAGGAAGCAAACTTGGGGGGTAGGGGGAGGCCCAGGACAGGCTGAACCAGACTTTTCCTCACAAAGGGAAACAGTTTCCACAGAAACATTGATCAGGGTTGGTCAGCCCTAGAATTGAGCTAACTAGAATCAGAAACTTCAGTCTTTGGAGACCAGACTATGGTACCTATAATTCTTGATTTGTTTTTGTCTTTTCCCTTTTAGTTCTTCATCAGCATTTTAATTAAGTCTTTAGAAAAATTCCGGTATGACTCCAATTTGCTAGGGAACAAAAGAAAGGATTTGTTTCTATGCTTGGACTATGTTTTTAGGCACTGTTTGTGTGGAGACCATGGTGGGGATAGTACTAGAATACTGTTCCCTCTTCAAGTATGTATGGGGATAACCAAGGAATCAAGAGAGAAAAATCTATGGGAAAAATGAAACCAAAGTAAACAAGCTAGGCCTTTTGATTCAGCCTCTCCCTCTTCCCCATCGTCTCAAAGGGGAGTCTCATTTCAGGACAAAGCTGAGAGCTTTCGGTTTGGTTTTAGTAAGGAAGACCAATTTCCTTACAGATATTAACATTCTTTTAGACGCTAGAAACCAGACAGCAGTAATTCTTACAGTCTTCATACAAATAGTAATCTTGGCTTTACAGGGCATTTTCCAAGTAATTCAAATCCTGTCCTTATTCTATCTATACAATTTCAATTTAGGATACAAAAAACCTTATTCCCAGGTTCATAAATTCAACTCAGCATAAATTTTAACGTTCCAAAATTTCTTCAGCTGTGGAGGAAAACTAAGGGAAGTCTCCAGACCAAAGCAATTCTTTCTTAAGACACAACGTAAGCAATTTATTAATTAAAACCTTAAAACATTAGCCATGACTATTGAGCAGAGTATGATTAGCTAATTTACAGCTTATTCACAGCAAAAATTTTATATGGTATACAGGTCATGCAAAAAGTGAAGGGGGAGTGGGGCACACACTTTCCCAAATTTTTAAACTGTTTGAAACCACTATTCACATTTCTGACAAAGCAAATTAATTCGAGTCCAATTAAATTCGATTTCACCAAAAACATCAAGAGCCCTTAAAAATATCTTCCCTCCAACACTAAACAGTAACTTTAGAGATGAAGATTTCAGCCTGCCAGAGGGGCACAACCGAAAGGAAATATGGCAACAGTGGCGTGTGTAGGGCATCAGCCTCTGGGCTTGGAATGGCTCACCATCATCCAAAGACTTTGATCTCTGCTTGCCCCTCTGTCTGGAGATGTGGGAAAAATGATTCTCAGAGAAACTGATAAGCAGCTGAATGAGAAAGAGGGAGAGGAAAACTGGCAAGAGGATTTGGCCCCATGCCCGCAGCCAGCACATTGCTCCTCCAGCTTGCGTTCCGCCGGCTCCAGGCCAGTTGGACCGCGGTGGGAACCAGGTACCAGGTTGGACAGGCGGACCCCTGACGGTACTGTGACCAGGCCAAATCACAGCACCTTCCGAGGCAGCCCCTTCTGAGCCCTGGACCCCAGCATAATTCGCAGAACCTTAGAACTTGTAGTGTTCCAGCCAGAACGTGGAATGCTGGTAATACAATCCTGGCCTGCCCCGGGATCGGGCTTCCTAGAGCCCTGACCACTAGGTAAAGTTCTCCCACTGGACTTGTCAGATCCCTGCTACCCCATTGTTTTTGGAACAAGGCCTGCATTCTAATGCCCACCACTCAGAAGCATGGAAAGCCATTGTACCCTTCTGTGCTGTTTTCCTCAGATATAAACAAAGCTACCATCCACCCCACCCCATGGGAGTTGCTGTGCCGCACATAGCAGTGAAACAGACAGCTCTGTAAATCCTTGATCTTCTCCTTGACTTGTCCGTGGGCCTTTGGCACACTTTGATGTAGTTTCCCAAAGTATGCTATATTTTAAGATGAATATCTTTTACTTTCATAGTTGCAGATTTATTTATCTATTTACTTGTTTATTTTTTAAAAGATTTATTTTTTTGCCGTGGGCCTGTGGCATGCTTTAATGTAGTTTCCCAAAGTATGGTGTATTTTAAGCGGTATGCAGATGGATATCTTTTACTTTCATAGTTGTGAATTTATTTATTCAAAGATTTATTTATTTTAGACAGAGTGCAAGGGGGCGGGGCAGAGGGAGAGGGAGAGAGAAACTTAAGCAGACTCTGAGCTGAGGTGTGGAGCCAGACATGGGTCTTGACCCTGAGATCACTACCTGAGCAGAGGCCTGAGCCCAAACCAATAGTGGGCGACTTAACCCAATGCACTCCTCAGGCACCCCTGTGAATTTATTTTTAATGTGTATTGGAAAGCTGTAACCAGTGGGTATAGTGATATAATGGCAACAACATAAATTTTTAAAATAAATCTATGTTAAAATGTCAAGTTTCAGAAATATAAATAGTAGCACAAAATTTAAAGGATACAACAAAACTGCCAAGGTGGTTCCAGAATGACTGAAATTTGAGGAATGTTCTCCCCATGAGGGAGTGGGGAGAAAGTATGGGGCATGAAAACTTGTGCTTCACTGGGCCCTACTTGCTTTGTTTTTCAAAAAATGAGTGATGGAGTTGTCCCAAGGCCTGGCATATTGATCTAAATTGCACCCTGAGGACTATGACCTAGTACTGATTATAAAGATGGAGATGGGCAAGCCATGAGCAGAGTTTCAGGCTTTTTCCTTGGCTATCTGCAATGCAGAGGACAGACCAACCGAGGGTTATTAGCTATAATATGAAAAATACTCTTATAAACTGACAAGAAAAGGACAAAAAAGAAGAAAAACAATGGGAAAATAGGCAAAAGATATAAAGACACTACGCATAGAAAGGCATATTCAAGTAGCCAATGAATGTGTGAAAAAATATTTCAAAATATGCTGGTACTAGGAAATTGTAAACTGAAGGAATAATGAGCTAGCACTTTGTATCCATCAGGCTGGCAGAAATATTAAAACAAAGTTAATACATATTGCTGGTGAAGATATGGAGAAAAGTACATTTTTCCTTTTTGATGGAACTGTGGATTGTTATAATGTCTATGGAAAGCAACCTGGAAACAGCAATTAAAATTAAAAATACATATATTCTTTATGTGCATGTTTTTGTTTGGCAATCTGCCCTTCACCACTGCTCAATTCTTACAGTATGAATGGGGCCCCAAAACCTATCCTACAAGTGAAGCATGAAAACTAGACCTGAAAAAAATCAGAACATGGTATTTCCCAGGCCACCATGAGGTAGATAGGTGGGCACATGACTCACGCTGGTCCAATCCAAGTTAATCTCAGGGCTTTTGCTAGAAATGCTAGGACAAAGATGTTTATCTTTCTCTGGATTCAAACTTGAAAGGATTTAATCCCCATAGCCGCTAAAAGCCATCTTGAAACCATGTAGTGTGTGGCTGTGAAAATGCCCTGTTTAGAGCCTAAGTGACTGACGGCCTCGGCTATTGTCTCTCAGATGTTCCATCACGTTCATGCCAAAGCCACGCTTCCTATAGGCTGCTCTCAGCCAAGACTAAACGTGGTAAGAACACTAATCCAGAACACCTCTAATGGAAGATTTTGGCTTGAGGACTCCCCATCAATCCAGTTACCTTTCTTAGAACTAGGCTGAAATTCTTCCAAACAAATCTTCATTTTTTCGCCTTACCTTTAGAGGTGTCATCCCTGTATCACTGTTTGAAGGTTCTCTTTACCTTCACTAGCTTCCTTTCTGTTATCTTTCCCAACTGTTTCCCCAGTAAAACTTGTGCACTTTTAATCATATCTTGGCAGCTGATCCTTGAAGGATACAAATTAACACAAATACTACTAGAAGTTTTGAAGAAAACAAGTGGTAAGGTAAAGCTTTGAAACTGGTTCCGTTACTATCCAATGGGTAAAAATGATGCCATCTTGAGCAGTATGTGAAGTATGAATAGTCACTGGAAAGTGATGACAGATGAATTGCTAAAAAATTCACTGGTGGTAAAATATTTTCCATCAAGGAAAATGATCTGGTGGAGAGGAATGTCCTGGCAGGTGTAATGATTCAATCATTTGAAAGATATAGTGGAGCGGTGCCTACAAGGACAGCAGAATGGGTTGGTTATAGAGTTGTACTGATGCCCTACAGAGTGGTAATGAGAAACCAAGGGCTACTGACTAGCAGTTAGAGACTAAGTGTGAAAGCCAGAGGATCTCTTTGGTAGCCTTTATCCCCTATAGTAGGAATGGACACAGCTAAGCAGCAGACTGAGGACCTGATAGTGACAGAGTTTCAGAGACATTTATGTGTTGAGCCAGGCAGGTCTCATGCTAAGGCCAGAGTTCTGGCTGGGAAAGCTTGGCTGAAACATGGCTTCTGTGTTTAAGTACCACCACCTGGCTTCTATTACTTTGGGACCCTCATTAATTCCATGGGTAGTAATGAGCCCAGTTCTACAACTGTCTCTACTGTCAGTTTTGGTTTATGGAGGAGAGATACTGAACTTCTTAGTGATGCAGTTCTCTTTTTACCACCATATTCCTGATGGCCCTGGTAAATAGATGGATCCTCCTAAGGATGTGATGTTGACTCAGCAGGTCCCCCTAAAATGTCAGAGCTTGTGGAGGTGGACTCCCCATATGCTGGGAGTCCCTACTACCCCTTCTCCTGGCTGATAGGCCAATAACTAGAGTTAAACTCAGTAGAATCCAGATGAGAGACAGACACACTGTGTCTGATAAGAGAGGAAAAAAATTATATTTCATGAAATAATTCGCTTGTATTGGCAGGAGTCAATGTGTACCACTGATAACTGAATTTTGAAGATGCTTATCAAGGCACTGGAAAGTTAAACTGGGTAAGTAAGATTTCATCGACTTGGGAGTACTTTCATAGGACATGGGATTTAATATCCTAGCAAGACCCCAGGGGATGGGGCAAATTCATTGGTACGGTGACTTTTAGAAGCCTGAAGAAAGTGAGGGCCAACCTGGAGGAAAGTGGTAATGCCTGAGTTGCCTACACAGAAGGAAGAGGAAGGAATAGAAAGGTTGAGAGAATTGGGCTTACTGAACTAGATGCATTATGTGAGGCCAGAAAAACCACCAGATGATTATGTTCCAGGAGAGGGTCCAGAGAAAACATCAAGGCCATTAGGAACATGCTGCTAAGAGGGCATTAGTGTTTAGTGATGGCTCTCCAATGCAGGCCAAGACTGATAGTAGAAGCAGTCATGGAGCTGGGCTTGCTTATAGCCAATGGGAATGATGGAGCTCCCAAAGTAATAACGGTCAAATGGTGGTACTTAAACACAAGAATTCAGAAGGTCACAATAATCAAAACAACAGCCAAAGTCAGAGGGTCAGAGAATGGGGTCTTGAATCATAGGAGATGGTTCAAAGAACATGCCATTCCTTGGGGTAGAATAGAGGGGCATTAAGCAAGGTGGTGCTTAACATCCACAATCAGAAAAGGGCAGGAATGGAAGAGCAGGAGGCTGAGGGTATAGCTTCAATAAAAAGTCACAATCCCTTGCTCAGCTTCCAAACTTGACCCAATTTTCAAATCCAGAACTCATTGACTGAAGAAGTGTCCAGGTTCTAGAAAGGACTCCATGAACAACTGCATCAAAAATACACTATAATGATTCTCCCAGTCCTTCCCCATTCACTACAATTATTTACCAGAGTGGCTGTAAAGTGGAAAAAGAGGAGTACCTGACATTTTGAGGACTTTTATACACAGGACCTGAGTTGACATTGATTCATGGAGACCCAAATCATTACCGTGCCTAATTCTGTCTTGGCATCTGCTTCTCAAAGGACTCTACCTCATAGGGGAACAGCTAGCATGAGAATGGAGTCATTTCAGAACAAACAGGATCCTGCTGATCCATCTGGATACTAGATCAGACAGACCCTGGAGTCAATTTGTTCTATTATCTGAGTCAGTAATTCCCCTTTTGCTTAAGCCAGTTTGACTTATGTTTTTTTATGTCCCTGGAGCATTCCTTCCTTGAAAGCAACATATTAAGATTCCTCAGAGGAAGGAAAATGATGATAACAGATGTGATTATTGTTCTTAAGCAAGGTCCCTGTCCCTACGCTCTTTCCTAGAGCTGATCTGAATATCTGCAATGAGGAAGGGAAATATATAAGTCTACAAATACCATGTATAAAGCTCCTTTGTTCATAAATCAAGCTTGCTATCTTGCTCTTTCTATCCATATATGCATTTCCATATAGGTATATATACATATATACACATACTACAAAATGAACAAAAATTATGTTTATCCAAATCAATAAAAGATAAGGGGAAACTTTTTAAAATATTGTCCCAAATTAAGAAGAGAAGATTGTGATTGTTGTCTGATACAGAAAACCCATAATTTTCAGGGCAGAACAGCATAAGAGATCAGGACACTCTCTCCCTCAGAGTGTCACTCTGCTGTCCCTAACTATAAGCCTCCCCTTGTCCAAGTGTATACCTCACCAGCTCTGAATCCCTGAATCTGTTCAGATAATTGCCACATCCTACCACAGGCAGAGAGTTGAGAAAGTGATGTTACCACCCATTATGCCTGAAAACCTTGCACTGACCTCAGTATCTTGGCACCTTATGAATGAGGTTTCATTGCTTCATCTCACCCAGAGAGTACCATCTGCCCAGAGACATAGCCCCAAGTCTGGCTGACTTGGAATCAACAATCTCACACACTCCTGACATAGCAGTTGCCCTTATTCATCACCCTCTCAAACCAAACTTAGATGATGACTTTGTTTACTATCTCAGACAAAATGGAACCAGTCAAGAGGAAATCTAGACTCTACCTCCGCATTTACCCCAGTGCCTCCACTCTCATTCTCTGCTTTTCTGCCTGTTGCTATAGAGGAATTATTCATGCTCTTATTCAAAACCAAACCTGCCCCAAGGGCACTAGATCTCACCTTCCACATCTCGCTAACAACATTGCTCCAACAACTCTGCTCTTCTCCTCTTCATCCATGTGCTGCTGACTCATAAGTTTATATCTCCAACTTGGACCTCTTCCCTGAACTCCGGTCAAATATATCAAAATACCTATTCAACATCTTAAAACAATGGCAAACAAACATTTCATCTCTACATAATCAAAACTTATGGTCTTTCTCCCAACAAAATCAACCCAAGGAGGTCCACATCAAGACACATAGTAGGGGCACCTGGGTAATTCAGTCGGTTGGGTGTCTGCCTTTGGCTCAGGTCATGGTCCTGGGATAGGGCCCCACATTGGGCTCCCTGCTCAGCAGGGTGTCTGCTTCTCCTTCTCTCTCTGCCCCTCCCCTGCTCATGTTCTCTCTCTCACTTGCTCTCTCTCTGTCAAATAAATAAATTTTAAAAATCTTTTTAAAAAAGGAGGAAAGAAGGAAAGAAACAAAGAAACAAAGAAAGAAAAAAAGGCATCCAAATTAGAAAGTAAGAAGTAAACTGTTTATATTTGTAGATGACATGATATTATATATAGAAAACCCTAAAGATTCCACCAAAAGCTGTTAGAACTAATAAATGAATTCAGTAAAGTTGCAGGACACAAAATCAATATATAAAAATCAGTTGTATTTCTACATACAAATAAACCGGTTTTGTGGTTACCATTTAGTTTGTATATAACATCTTCTATATATAGCAGTCTATGTTACGTTGATGGTCGCTTAAGTTTTTTTTTTTTTTTTTTTTTTTAAGATTTTATTTATTTATTTGACAGAGAGAGATAGCCAGCGAGAGAGGGAACACAAGCAGGGGGAGTGGGAGAGGAAGAAGCAGGCTCCTAGTGGAGAAGCCTGATGTGGGGCTCGATCCCAGAACGCCGGGATCACACCCTGAGTGGAAGGCAGATGCTTAACGACTGTGCCACCCAGGAGCCCCCCGATGGTCGCTTAAGTTTGAACCTATTCTTTACTCCTCTCCTCCTCATGTTTTAGTTATACGATGTCATACTTTATATCCTTTTATTTTGTGAGTCCCTTGACTGATTTTTACAGATACACTTATTTTTACTACTTTTGTGTTTCCTACTTTTTATTACTCTTGCTTATGGTCTTTGCTTTCCACTCTAAGAGTCATGTAGGGCTGGTATAGTGGTCATGAATTCCTTCATTTTTTGTTTGTCTGGGAAACTCTTTATCTCTTCATTTCTAAATGAGAGACTTGCTAGATAGAGTTTTCTTGGCTGCAGATCTTTTTCCTTTCAGCACTTTGAATATGTCATGCCATTCTCTTCGGGCCTGCAAAATTTCTGCTGAAAAATCAGCAGGTAGCCTTATGGGGTTTCCCTTGTATGCAACTGCTTTATTTTCTCTAGCTGCTTTCAAAATTCTTTCTTTATCATTACTTTTTGTCATCTTAACTACTATGTATCTTTTTTTAAAAAAGATTTTATCCATTTTTTTGAGAGAGAGCAAGCTAGAGAGAGAGAAAGCATGAGCAGGGGGAGGGACAGAGGGAAAAACCAGTAGGGGAAAAAAAAATAGAACAGGTCAATGAAACCAAGAGCTGGTTCTTTGAAAAAATCAATAAAATTGATAAACCTTTAGTCAGATTCATTAAAAGAAGAAGAAGAAGAAGAAGAAGAAGAAGAAGAAGAAGAAGAAGGAGGAGAAAACTCAAATTCAGAAACGAAAGAGGAGAAATAACAACTGACACCCCAGAAATATGAGGGATTACAAAAGAATATTATGAAAAATTATATGCCAACAAATTGGACAACTGGAAGAAATGGATAAATTCCTAGAAACATATAACCTCCCAAAATTGAATTAGGAAGAAATAGAAAATATAAACAGACTTATTCCCAGCAATGAAATTGAATCAGTAATCAAAAAACTCCCAACAAACGAAAGTCCAGGGCAAGATGGCTTCATAGGGGAATTCCACCAGACATTTAAAGAAGAGTTAATACCTATTCTTCTCAACTATTTCAAAAAATAGAAAAGGAAGAAAAACTTACAAATTCATTCTATAAGGCATGCAGACACCAAAGCCAAAGACACAACAAAAAAAGAGAACTACAGCCAATATCTCTGATGAACATAGATGTAAAAAACCTCAACAAAATATTAGCAAACCAAATCCAACAATATATTTTTAAAAATCATGCACCATGATCAAGTGGAATTGATTCCCAGGATGCAAAGGTGGTTCAGTATTTGCAAATCAATCAATGTGATACATCACATCAACAAGAAAAAGGATAAAAACCATATGATCATTTCAATAGATGCAGAAAAAACACTGGCAAAGTACAACATCCATTTATGATAAAAACCCTCAACAAAGTAGGTTTAGAGGGACCGTACCTCAGTATAATAAAGGCCATATATGAAAAACCCACAGCGAATATCATACTCAATGTGAAAAACTGAGAGCATTCCCTCTAAGATCAGGAACAAGACTAGAATGTCCACTCTCACCACTTTTATTCAACACAGTACTGGAAGTCCTAGCCACAGCAATCAGACAACAAAAAGGAATAAAAGGCATCCAAACTGGTAAGCAAGGAATAAATCTTTCACTATTTGCAGATGACATTATACTCTATATAGAAAGCCCTAAAGACTCCACCAAAACTACTAGACCTGATAAATTCAGTGAAGTTGCAGGATATAAAATCAATGTATAGAAATCCATTGCATTTCTATACACTAATAATAAAACAACAGAAAGAAATTAGGAAAGCAATCCCATTTACAGTTGTACCAAAAAAGAAAAAAATACTTAGGAATAAACTTAACCAGAGAGGTGAAAGACCTGTACTCTGAAAACTATAAAACATTGATGAAAGAAATTGGAAGGTGACACAAACAAATGGAAAGATAGCTCATGCTCATGGATTAGAAGAGCAAATATTGTTAAAATGCCCATAACACCCAAAGCAATCTACAGATTTAATGCAATCCCGATCAAAATACCAATAGCATTTTCCCACAGAACTAGAACAAATAATCTTAAATTTGTATGGAACCACAAAAGACCCAGAGTAGCCAAAACAATTTTGAAAAAGAAAAACAAAGCTGGAGGTATCACAATTTCAGATTTCAAGTTATACTACAAAGCTGTAGTGATCAAAACAGTATGATACTGACAAAAACAGACACATAGATCAGTGGAATAGAATAGAAAGCTTAGAAACAAATCCACGATTATATGGTCAATTAATCTTTGACAAAAGAGGCAAGAATATGCAATGGGAAAAAGACAGTCTCTTCAACAAATGGTGCTGGGAAAGCTGAACAGTTACATGCAAAAGAATGAAACTGGACCACTTTCTTACACCATACACAAAAATAAGCTTAAAATGGATTGGAGACCTAAATGTGAGACCTGAAACCACAAAAATCCTAGAAGAGAGCACAGGCAGTAATTGCTCTGACATTGGCCATAGTGACATTTTTCTAGATAGGTCTCCGGAGGCAAGAGATAATACAAGCAAAAACGAACAGTTGAGACTACAGAATAAGGGTTAATAGCAGAGATAAATTTTATCTGAGTCACCCATTTGTATGGCAGAGCAAACATCTAATTACCAAACATCTGCTCTTCATCTTATCACTCTGTGAAGTGCATTCCTTTGCTCTGAAGTCCCAGAATCCTACCCACTTCTCCTTAGTTAAGGATGACATATATACCTCATTTTGCCTGACTGTCTTTGGAACGTCCATGTCTGCGTGGATTCTGTGGGCATACACTATTACATTTGATTTCCTCCTGTTAATCTTTCTCAGGTCAATTTGATTCCTAGTCCAGCTAGAAGGACCCTTGAAGGGGACAGGAATTCTTGTTCCCTGAAATTCTCTATGAAATTTGTTCTTCCCTCCTGTTTTCTGAATTTGATTCACAGCATTAATATCCATCCAGTCACCCAGGAAAGAAGTCTCAAAGTTATTCCTCATTTTAAGTTTTGGAACAAATTTCTAGCCTTTTCCTAATGTTAACAGACATTAATTGCATTAATTATGATCCTTTAGTCACACACACACACACACACACACACACACACCATTTTTTTCATTAGCCTCTTTCACTAGTCTTTTGTGGATTATTGTCTGTCAGTACATAAGAATATCATTTCTTGTGCACATGCAAAATTTGTTCTTTTCTTTTTCCTTTGCATTTTTTCCAAATCATCTTTACTCTTGCCTTTATCCAAAGCAAATGTGTGCCTATTAAAATAGTTTTTTCAACTCTTTCACAGCTTTTGCATTTATCAGGTAGATAGAATTATTGTTTGTAAAACAATTTAAAAATAGAGAAAAATAGCTCTTTTAGGTTTTGGTCACCAATTTCAACGTATAGGTAGTGGGAGGAGGGTAGTCCCCCAACACCAACTAACAATGCTCTGGACCTCAGCTAGGTTTTTACAATTCAACTCAATTCTGACACTATCTACCCAGAGATAGCATCAGATTCCACAGGTTAAGGGTTCAGTCCTACAAGACTGTCCCCACAAACTTCACTTACCAATCACAAACCCAGGTTATCACCTGTGCTTCTGACCAACCTGCCATAAATTAGAGGTTCCCATGACCTCCCTCTTAAGTTTGATTAATTTGCTAGAGCAGCTCACAGATCTCAGAGACACACTTTACTTACTAGGCCACTAGGGATGTCACTCAGGAACAGCCAGAAGGAAGAGATACACAGCGCATGGTATGGAGAAAGAACAAAGAGCTTCCATGTCCTCCCCAGGCATGCCTCTCTCCCCAAATCTCCATAGGTTCACCAACCTGGGAGTTCTTTGAACCCAGTCCTTTTGAGTTTTTACAACGGCTTCATGACATAGTCATGAGTGATTAAACTTTGCCCATTACCGATTGTTGCGACCTCCAGCCCATCTTCCTTCCCTAGAGGTAGGGGTGGGGGGAAACGGAAATCACAGTTCCAACCCTCAAATCACAGGGTTGGTTCTCCTGGCTACCAGCCGCATCCCTAGGTGCCTTCTAAAAGTCACTTCATTAACATAACAAAAGACAACTTTATTGCTCTCTTCACTTAGGAAATTCCAAGGTTTTTAGGGAGCTCTGAGCCAAAAATATGGATGAAGACCAAATATATATTTCTTATTATAAATCACAATATCACAATAGCCAACAGACTCAAAAAAAAGAACGATGCACAGCCCTAAATGACTGATATGATTGCTAATGCCACCTGCTGGCGGCAACAGAAACATGCTTTTAGCTGGGATAGTAACTTTGTTCAGGTTTACCAAAGTATATGTGTGGAACATTTAAAGGTAAAGGAACCTCCATATTATCTTTCTTGACTTTCTGTATTCCTTCTTTCTGTGTCAGTCAAGACTCCAGCAAGAGGGTTAAATGAAGAGAAGTCAACTAGAGGACGGAATAGTGAGGCATGGGCAGGAATAACAGGAACAAAGGATGGTGGAGTACCCAGGGATGACCACCAAAGAGAAGCTATTACCAGTCCTGGAACTGAAGGGGTAAAGTGGGGCCAGAGAGGCCACTATCTGGAGAGAACTAGAGAGGGACTGGCTGATAAGAGCTGCGGTCATAAAGTTGGGGAAACAGTTTGGCTGAGGGAGCAGAGGGAATGAATACCCTGATCTCTCTCTTCTACCATCTATCTTTCCAAAGCCAGAGGGACAAAGAAACTCGGGTAAGGCCATCTGTAGAGGTCAGGGCAGGGAAAAGAAGGGTGCAGAATGGATTTGGAAGGTGAGCTGGTAAATACCAGGGTAACTTTCCTTCAGAAAATGAAATGTCCTCTCCTTTGATTTCTAAATCTGTGTGCGCATGTGTACGTGTCTGTGCCTATGTGTGTGTGTGTGTGTGTGTGTGTGTATAATCACCTTGTATTACGGATACTTATTTTATGTATTTGGCGCTCTGTATTCATCCCAGATTGAGTTCTTACATATCTCATCCATGGTGGTAAGTTTGCCAGTACCTATATATATATATATATATATATATATATATATATATATATATGTACTGAGTTCCTCCTATATATATATATATATATATAGGAGGAACTCAGATATAAACATTTTTTTAAAAATAAATGAATGAATGAATGAATGAATACTGTCTGCAGGCTTAAAAATCTTGCTGTAGGTAAAAAGGGCAAATGTAGTCTATTTTATCTTATGTCTTTATGCCCAGTGAGTTTCCTGTGGTTCCCGAATACAATAAGGCAAGCACTATAGTTTTTCTTGATCCCCAAGTTTCTGTGAGCAATAAATTTAAATAGCAGATTCTAAGAGAGTTTCTCCCATGGATTGGCTTTTAAAAATAAAATGTGCAGCATATTTTAATATAAGCCAGGCTCCCTTGTTTTTGCTTCTAGATTTAAAAATCCACACTTTTAAATGGAAGTGACGAATTGAGTTTATTTCCACAGGAAGCACTAAAGTCAGTACTTACAGCATTCAAATGGAGCTTCAAAGCTGAACTTTAGTAACTAAACAGCCTTTTGAAGGCCAGCAGATGAAAAGTCTCCAGGATACTACGGATTAATTAGTGAGCACTATGAAAGCCAACCCCAACACATAGAAATTATGTTTATGGTGATTAATATTCCTTTGTTCTGACCATTATATCTGTCAATCTCTGAGCTGTGGGAGTTGTCTGAAATGACATTTGAGACAAATATGCAAGTGTACTCATCACTTGCTATCCAATTACTACAGTTGGCTTAATGACTGGGTTGCATCAATTTTTCAGTAGTACTGCAATAGTTAGAGCAGATAGTTCTCCAAATGTCATATTCCCTTTTACATGGCCAACCGGGGGAAAGACAGCATGGTGGAGACTGTTTTCTTGTATTTTGTTGTTATAGAAAAGGATTGTTTATAATCTATTAGACATTCTTGAGGGCACATATAACATGAAAGGTGTTTTTAAAAAATATTTTATTTATTTATTTGACAGAGCGAGAGAGCACAAGCACTGGGAGCAGGAGAGGGAAAAGCAGGCTCCCAGCTGAGCAGGGAGTCAGACTTGGGGCTCAATCCCAGGAGCCCAGGATCATGACCTGAGCCAAAGGCAGACGCTTAACCAACTGAGCCACAAAGGTTCCCCGAAAGGGACATTTTGAAGGAAAACGTACATTCTGGTTGGTTATTGTTGTTAAGTGCGTTGTTCAGCAAATGTTCCACTATATTGAGTTTCAGGCATCAGTTGAATTATATTATGGTGAAATTTGTGATTAAGGTAAGCTAACTCAAAATGACAAGCCAAGGGCTTTTAAAACCCACATTTCAATGAAATCTGGCAGCACAAAAACAGCTGCTCTAAGTCTGCTCCTCTAATATTTCAAAGGAAGAATAGCAATGGATTTCTGATACCATATGTGCCAACTGCAGAAATTCTAGAACAGCCTGAGAGACCTGGGTGAAAGGTCACACCGTACCTTATACAGATGGCACGTTTAATTATTAAAAAGCAGTTTTACTCATTTAATCATTCAAGACCCTGAAATGAAAGGTCTTCTTGGATATCTTGAAGCTTGTTGCAACCTAAACTCTGCTGTCAAACTTCTACAGAGCCAGTAAATAGCATATGTGATTTCATATCCTAACTTGATTTACATTTTCATGTGAGTTAATTTTGTTTTGCAGGCTCTGAAAGGCATTTTGTGGGGGAAAAAAATTGAAGGTCACATCTTTGGCAGAGAATTTGTCTACCCCTTGCAGGAAAATTAAATCTAAATCCTTGCTTCAGACTTAAATCAGACTCAAACTCCTCAGGAGGATGGCTAAGTGGCCCCTTTTTCCAGCAGAACTGTTTGCAGCTCTGCTGGAAAATTGTGCATCTAGCTTCAAAAAGTTTTTAACGAAAATCCCCTTAGCTTTTGTTTGTTACAAAAAATAAATAACCCCAGCAAAGCGTCTGGTATGTAATGTTCAGTAAGTGTTAGGCCCTCCTTTTATCCTTTCAGCAAATGCATGCACACACACATTCACCCACATACACTGGAATTCAAATTTATATGATTTGGCAAGAATCATGGAATAAAATCAAGGATAATTCCACCAATCAAAGAACAAAATCAAATGCAAATCAAAGGACCAAAGCAAATGCAAATCTTGGAATTAGTATGTCTGTTAAAATAAGAAAATTCTACTATTGCTTAGCCAATAATAATAGCGAATACTTACTGATAACTTATATGTCAGGCACTGTGCTAAGCTCTTTGCATGTTAATACTCGTAAGAGTTCAGATGGAAAAGCGCTATTATTACCTCCATTTTACAGATGCGGAGACTGAGGTACAGAGAGATTAAGAGACCTGTGAGTTTATACAGCTGGTTAATGGAGCCAGAATGCTAAACCAGGTCACTGAAATTTCAAAACCCATGATTGTGTCAATACCCTCCAACTAAAGACCACCAGGAACACAACTGAAGTTGAACACACTGGGTGTATTTCTTAGAGCAGAGCAGGAAGATGCACAACATGGGAAAATGTGGGTATCTCAGTAAGAGGGTGTTTGAAAGGAGACGTTAAAGGATTTGGCCTTGTGTTTGGGGAAGGGCTTAAAGAAGTGAGACTTTCCTCTGGATTGGATGCTCTCAGGAAAAGTGAGTAATACTATGATTGGGTATCTTAATAAATCTTACAAAGAAGGAGGAAAGACTGGAGAGCTATAAGTGATTAGCTATTAGCAACAACGGTCACTCACATTAGCCAGGATAGAGGGTCACCAGAAAGTAGGTAGAAGGTTTAGGATTTGAACTGACACAGTCCACTTTGGAGTCTGCACATTTACCTGCTTTATAGGCAAAGGCAAGGGGAGCAGCAACAGAAGCAAACAAAGCAGATGGGAGAGATGTTTTCAGGAGAAACCTCCGTGGCTATGTAGAGGAGCCGAGGCATCAAAGCTAACTGCTCTAATAATAGTCTTTTTTTAAATTTAATTTAATTTTATTTATTTATTTGACAGAGAGAGAGAGACAGCCAGGGAGAGAGGGAACACTAGCAGGGGGAGTGGGAGAGGAAGAAGCAGGCCTCCCGTTGAGCAGGGAGCCTGATGCGGGGCTGATCCCAGAACCCTGGGATCACGCCCTGAGCCAAAAGCAGATGCTTAATGACTGAGCCACCCAGGCGCCCCACCTGCTCTCTCTTTAAAATAAATAAATAAAAATATTTAAAAGGCTTAGGCCCATTTTTCATGTGTGTGATAAGGCTACTTTCTTCAAGAGGACTCAGGTCCATGCTGGCAGCCTGCTGTCCTCAGTGGACTTGATGGAGGCTCCCTGCCACATTCTCAGGACCACTTTCAGAGGCGTTATCTCCTTCTGGGGTCGGAGACCTCTTTAGTGCCACTAGCAAGAGGCTCTGGCAGTTAACTATTGCACTGGGCTTTGATAAAAGCATGTGGAAGAGGAATGAAGCGAATATCTATTGTGTCCTCCTGTACAGCAATTCTCCCCTTTACTTGGGTAAGAAAAACTTGATTTCCTGGAAAGACATGGAAATGAAGGTGCCCTCCCTGCCACCCTTCTTCAGTCCACCAATAATACACACCAAGGAGGGGCCACACAGCATGAGTCAGGCAAATCAGTCTCTCTCTTCCAGGAGTCTGAATCTTGAGTGGGGTAACACAGACAGGAGTATGTGTAGAGCTGACAAGTGGCAGTTCTCTGCAGAGACTATCCACTCATTCCTAGTTGCCTAGATTCCCAGAACTGCCTTCATCCCTTTCCCTTCATCAACATTCCCTTTGACTCTCTGAGCTACCTAGAATATTTCCAATAACTTTTTGCTTAAGTTAGTCAATTCCTATTGTTTGCATCCAAAGAGGCCTAATTGACACATAGAGTTTATTTGATAATGTCTTCTATTGAGCAGAGTTTTGGAAAAATGTCCTTTAATGATGTCTGTTCAAAATAATGAGAAAAGACATACAGTTAAAGCTCTGGCTCCCAGTTCACATGGAAACCACAGTATGCTTTCCCAGGAGACTTGCTTTATTAAGACTACTGGTCGTTTTGCCCAGTACTGATAGGTAGTCAGAATAAATGGCCACAAAGATAATGGGCCTTTGAGCTTGATTTTCATTATCTGACTCTTTAACTTTTCTTCTCAATGGGAACAGATGATGTTGAATTCACATCTCATCTCCAACTTGTTTTATTAAAAAACAAAAAGAGAACACCTTTGTTTAATTTACAGAGAAATCTGATTAGGAACTTCTTAAATCTAAAGACTATTTCTCCAAAAGTCCACTGTTCTATAAAATCACAGATAATGTTAAGTGGGAAAATATGCTCTTCTTGAAATAAAAGTGACCTATTTGCTTCCAGTTCTTGAGCATGCTGGTGCTCCATTTGAAGTCACACCAAGCAATCCTCTGAGAATAAAGTCTTAGGGTAACACAGCAAGAAAAGAGGTTGTAACTACATCTTTTGAAAAACATGCAGGATGAGGGAAAGAAGTCATTTCCTGAATATCTGCATTTGAACATATGCTTGTAGATACTGGAGAACGATTTTATTTTAGAAATCCAGTATCCTGGGAGCTCTTTACTCTGTAAAGTAGCAGGTCACAGTGAGAAATAAGATCATTTAAAAATGCTTGCCTGTGCTTATTTTTAGAAGATTGTCCACATGGAAAATCCAAGAGAATCTACAAGCTATTAAAACTAATAAACGAGTTCACAAAGTTACCTTGATCCCAAACCAACAGTGTTCTCATATAACAGTTATGACCAATTAGAAACATAATTGAAATGAAGATCCCATCCCCAATATTACAAAAACTAAAGGCATAAATGTGTTCGCTTTCAAATCAACATAAATCCCAAAACAACACTGAGTGTAAAAAAACAAATTGCAGAATGGTAGATACAAGATATTTATATAAATGATACAATTTACCTTTTTATATAAATACCAAAAAAATCTTGTATTTAAAACATGTAAATGCAAAAGCACTATAAAAATATTCATGGATTAATATACAAAATTTAGTTTTCTGGTTTTACCTCTGGGTAGTGCAAGAAAAGAATGGGATTCTGAAAACACTGGGACTTTATTGCTTGAGAAAATATCTGAAGCAAACATGGCAAATCGTTAAGGCGTATCGTAGGTGCGTTATTATTAGCCTCTTTAAAAGATCATCATTCTCTATAACTTTATATTTCATAACAAAAAGTTTAAAATACTATTGTAACTGTGACAATATTTTCCTTATTGTTCTCTTATGCCAAGTGGAAAATTTGAGAATGAAATAAAAATCAGTCTGAATGTGTGGGGTTTGTTGTTCTTAGAAACGTGAAGTTAGCAATTAGCCAGCAGATGAAGTTATGCATGAGACAACTCGGAACCTATATGACCAGAGTCAACGTTCTTTAAATAAACATCCTTCTAAATTTCCGCTTATGGAGAAACTTCTCCCTCAAGCTTTTATAAGACAGAGGTGGTAATACTGGCCCTGGACAAGGGGGAGAAGAAATGTCCTGAGTCTTGGTGCCAATTTTACCACTACTTGGTGAACTTGGAGAAGTTATTTCCTCTTGTCTTCATTTGTAAAATGTGGGTATTCAGTTTCCCTTTCTCCCTGGCTTGTTATGCACAGAAATGAGGCCATATATATACAAAACTGTTTACTGTTATAGAAATGTTAGAGGATTCTGTGTACACAGTTTTCACTAATTTCTGTATTGAATTTCATGAAAAACCAAATATAGTTGTTGGGAAGTGCAAATACAATCACATTTTCGAGAAAAGGAGTAGACTCTGCCTAACATTAAAGGCTCACTATCAGGAAAATGATAATTTGCAAACAGGACATAATCCTGTGGATTATCTTTGGAAGAAAATATACTGAAGTGTTTGTTATTGTAGTGCTTTTTTCCTGAGTTACTAGAGAACTTCATTTGAAGAATTTCATTTTTCTCTTATCAGACTAAGACATTTGATAGAAATTAAGATGCCTGAGGTTATTTTTGTTGGGATAAAGGCTAACCTCTGAAATTTAATTGGGAAAAGAATGTCAGCTATTTTCTTATTTTTGTCCACAGATGTAGAAAAGCAATGGTTAAAAACAATAACTCAGTAGTTATTGGGTTTGAATCCAGATTTTGCCATTTACAATTGGATGCCAAATAATTTAACCTCTCTGCTTCAGTCTCTTTCTTAGTAAAATGGGGATGTTAATGGTACCTACCTTTAGACTATTGGGTTTTTAGGGAAGACAATCATACCTCTCTCCATAGTTGAACCTAGGTTTTGTGGGGCCTGAAGCTTATATTTTTGAAGAACCTCTTTAAGCACAAGAATTTGACGTTTTAAATACAAAGTAAGTATGAGGCCACAGAAGGAGTCTAGAAACTTTACTAACTTCCTGGTATATCTACCTCTGCTGTCCTCCACTCTCCAGGCCAAGAACCAACTAAGAAAGTAGACATAAAAGTCACAGTTGGAGACCAAAACACAGCCAAGCAATCTCTTATTTACAATTCAAAATCCAAACAGTTCTAAAAGTCAAGAGTGTTTTCATAACTCATTTGGCAGAAAAATCCAATGTCATCTGAACTCATTTGACAGAAAAATCTGATCTGAATTGATGTGATATGGTCTTAATTTATCCCAGTCTGTGTGAATATTCATATCTTTTAGTGCAGAAATAATAATGTTTGATAATGGAGAATTGTCCCAGAAACTGTAAATGAACCATATAACCTTTTTAAAATCTGAAAATTTCTAAGTTTGAAACTCACCCACCTGGTCCCAGGAGTTTCAGATAAGGGGTTGTGGACAGTGTCACATTTGTTACTGACAAAGCTGAACCCCAGAAGTACAGGGGCAGAGCTCTCCAGAGCAAGTTTAGTATGCAGGGGGCCAGAGAAACTCCCCACCTTCCCAATCAGGAGAACAAGCCTTCCCCGGGGAAGGAGCTGCAGCTGCCCTTCCTTCTCTCAAACTCACCTATTCTCCCAAACTTGTCCAGAGGAGGAAGTTACTAAGGGGGCAGATTTGAGAAGCCCAAAGAACTACTCCCACGTGTTTCCCTCCAAGGGAATCAAGTGGAAACATGGGAAGCAGGAATAAATGTTCCCCACTAACAATGGGGTTATTGTGAAGATTAAACAGAACCAGGATTTAAAGAGTTTAGCTTTGTTCCTGACCCACAGGAAGCCCCAGTATATGCTATTGTCACAGGTAAACCTCCCGCACCTGAGTAATTTCCCTCTGGCCTCAATCTCAGGACAATGTGACCTTTTCAAACTCTGGTCTCTTTTGTGGGAGGTGGGGGGTGGTGAGGGAGCTGCTTAGAAAAGTTAATTGCACCCTCAGGAAGAGCGCTGATCCTTAAGGGCTAGATTTCATCTTATCACTCTTCATCTCTTATTTTCTTTGTTCTGATGTCTTTGCTAGTTTATTTTACATTTTACGTTATCTGGCTACATTTTAGTTATCTTTAAACTTTGTGAGTTGTTATTAATACTTTAAATTATTTCTGGAACAGGGTGAGTATAATTATATAAATCATTTTTAAGTAATTCAAAGAACAACAGAAGTATTCGCTATTTATTCCACATAAGATGTAGATGAAATCGGTCAAGTATGGAGGAGAAATCCAAGGATTCAGGGTCTTGCATGACTGATATTTGGTGGGAGAAATAACCTTCATGTCAGATATTTTTGTATCCAATTATCTTCTGGCTCCATGAACCAGAAATTTCTCCTTTTAAAGGTATTAATGGAGTATATCATCTTATTTTATAAGGAATGTCTGATGAATCAAACTTTTTAAGAATGCAATAGGTCAGCAGAGTGGGGAATAGAGAGAAGGGCAGTGCTAGGCCTTTGGATGAATAAAACATAAGCTATATGAAATCATATTTAAAGTACTGTACAGAGGTCGATATACAGTAATTCTGATTTTTTTACTTTTTATAATTATAAAGTAATATATGTGCATTGTAGAGTGATTAAAAAATAAAAATTAATACAAAAGAAAACAATAAAAGTTACCCAAATCCTTCAACTCCAAGATCATTAACATTTAGGTGCATTTCCATCATCTTTTTTGTTTGCATAGACATTCTTTTATTTTCTAAAGTGGGATCATATTTTACTTATTATTTTACAATTTGTTTTTTCAACTAAGTATACATCCTAATTATCTGACCATGGTATTAAATATTCCCTTAAAATAATTTTTATAACATAATTCACATTCATAGTAATATGTTCAAGTAGTAGAGAATTGCATAGAGACAAAAGCAAAATTCTGCTTAACTTGCCAATATCCCATTTTAAATATGACAAAATTAAAATTATAAAAGGAAAAATTGTTACATCTGACTACATAAAAATTTAAAATGTTGCAAAGTAGAAAACAATCATAAAGTATAAACAATAAATGACATAACGGAAAAATGTTTTCAATGCAAATGACAGATAAATGACTAACTTCCTCAATACACAAAAACCTTTTACACACACGGATACACACACACACACATGCGTGTGCGCGCACATACAGAAAACACGCTGAAGAATTAGTAAATTTCTAAAAATGGGATAAAGATGTGGATTGGCACCTCACTGATAAAGAAATGCAAGTGGCCAAACCAAAAAAAAAAAAAAAAAAAAAACCAAACCAGAAGAAAGAAAAAGAAAAAAAAAAGCCATAAGAGGATGAACTGCCCCATTTATATAGAAGTTAAAAATAAAACAAAAATGAACATGTTTGGTAATATACATTGTTGGGATGATGAGAAGAACTTTGGAAGTATAAATTGGTGCACACTTCTTTGAACGGTAAATTAACAATATTAACATTCTAAATACACACATCCTTTCACTCAGGAATTCTGCTACTTGGTCTTTGTCCCTTATGATTAAGAATGCAAAGATATTTGTTACAGTATTGTATGAATGGCAAGATCCCATATTAAATGAATTTAACTAAGGAAAATAATAGCATGTGAAACCATTCAGTGGAATTACTTAGTTTAACCACTAGATGTCACAATTGTTGCACAAAAATTAAACTATAGCCAGGTAGCTCCAGAGAATTTGAAGGTTGGGAAAAATTTTCCATATAGTCTTTCACTTTAAAATAATTGGTACTTATACATGCCTCCCAGTGCAGCTCTAAAACAAGAACTATTTTGCATATCACAAAGTACTTCGCAAAACAGAACATTTCATAAAGTGATCTTCAAATTATCTTTTAAAAAATATTTTTCCATAAAGAAGTCTCAACAAATTTTCATATGCTTTGACTAGGCTTTAGCCTAAAATGCACTAAAATTGGATAGGTTCACATGTTCTGATTTGCGAGTTTCCAGGAGAAACTCAGGCTTCAAAGAATCTTTCTTCTAACGCAAATAATACCTAAAATTCCACTGTTGCAGATTAATTTTGAGGAACTTAAGAGTTTCCAATCTTGGGATGCCTGGATGGCTCAGTCGGTTAAGTGGTCTGCCTCCAGCTTGGGCCCTGGGATCGAGCCCCGAATTGGTTTCCCTGCTCAGAGGGGAGCCTGCTTCTCCCTCTCCCACTCCTCCTGCCTGTGCTCTCTCTCTCTGTCGAATACATAAATAAATAAATAACATCTTAAAACAAAAAAGAGTTGCCAATCTTTAGGAGTGGCATATTAACTGTAAAATATCTCTGGATGGAGTGACCCTTCAAGGACTTACCGCTAAAGAGTTTTAAAAATTCATTGGGTTTGCCTAGAAAAAGATGGGTGGGATGACAGCACACTAGGAAGAGGTGCCTCTTAATCTGGGCCTTGTTTATCTCCTGTGTTGTCCTTTAAGCTAACAATGGCACAATTCGGTGCAATCTTACTACTGAGAAGGATGAATGCACGGGGAAACCTAAGACCTTGGACAACATTCAGCTTATCAAAATCCATGTTGCCACAAGTATTTCCTAATGCTCTTCTATCAAGTTGCATATTTTATATTGATCTAAAATAAATAAGCACATATTAGGAAATAGATGTCACTTATTTGTTTATGTACTCATAAAGTAATTACTAAGGCAAATATTGAAACCAAATCCATATTTAGTTTCTGATTAAGGAGCTCCAAATATAAAAATTGCACATAGACACAGGGCTATATAAATGTTTGAGAATTTCTTCATCAAAGAAAGAAGCAGGAGATGCAAACTGAACAGGAAAGTGAATCAACAGTGTTAGGTGATAACTTTCAGAAATAGCTGTTCATTTATTTAGGTTTATATCAAGTATAAAATAAAATCATAATAACGAAAAGGGCTGAGAAGATCTCATCTTGGCAAACTATAATGTGTGTGGCATTACCAGGCATACCAAACCTGAAGATGCAACTACTTTTTAAACATCTTTCATTTGAAAGGAATTATGTTAACAAAGTGGTATTTGTAAGCGTATTTAGCTATAGGTCTCAGTCAATTCCTAATGCTTTCTGGTCATGGTACAGTCTACAATTTTCAAAGCAGGTTTACATACCCTATTTGATTTTCTCCTGAAGAATTACTTTTTTTTGGAGTTCATATAAAAGATACTAATAGCTTATTATCGACTTTCTCTAGCCTATCTATAAGTTCAACTAAATTAAGTATCTTTAACTGTAGGCACTTCAAAAAGAAGAAAATAAATCTACCTATTAAGTTTGTGGAAAAATTGTAAAAGCTAGAAATTACATCAGAAAGCTAGAAATTACATTGCCTGTCCCCCTCCCCCTGGCCTCAGAGTGGAACCCACCCACAGCTCTGGCACACATCTCCTTCAGATAGACAGGGCTTACAGCTCCTAAAATAGGAATGCCTCTTCATGGACCATGGCATGTTCCATATGCCCTGCCCTAGAACTCAAGGGTTAGGGCTGCATCTTTCTTCCTAATGTGATGGAAGAGTAGTGCAGTGGCTCTGGGCTGGGTCCATTTCTTTTTTAAAAATTTTCTTCTATGTCACATTATTGGAGAACTGTGCAAATACAGACCCTTCTCTCTTATAAACCAGGAATCTCTTAAGTGGAATGCACCCATGATGATCTACTAGGGCAGGGGCTAGCAAATTCAAGCCCAGCCAAGTCCAGCCCACCACTGGTTTTTCACTTTTTATTTTTTCTAATTTTTTATTATAGTAAAATACACACAATATAAAATGTACCACTTTAGCCATTTTTAAGTGGTTCAGTGATACTGAATATATTCTTAATGTGGTGCAACCATCACCAAGGGTTCGGTCCTCTGTAATGTCTCCTTTAACCACCCCAACTCCTGCACATCAGAGCAGAGTCAACTTTTCACATGCCCCATCCCAACACTGTTACATCACAAGTATTCTCATTCCCATATTTGCCCCTAAAATCCTAGAAGTAGGGGTAGATCTTAAAACTCTTGGCTCAGTTACTTTATCTTATTGAGGAAGGATAGTTTAACCAGATATAGTTATATTGTGTCCCCTTGGATTCATAATGCATTTTGAATGGAAACATACTTATTATCCAAATCCAAACATTAGCATAGACTTGGCTCTTTTTTTTTTTCTGGGAAGATAAACCACCTACAAAGGAAGATTCTGATACATAATATGACACCTTATGGTTTATGATAATAGTAAGCCAGAACTTAAAAATCCATTGGACCCTCTCAACCACCTTTTGAAGGAAGACAGATGTTATTGGTCTCAACATACAAATGTGGAAACTGAGAAATAAGAACATGGAGTTTCAGATGCCTACCCAAGTTTGTCCAGCTGGTAAGAAAAAGATGCAGAATTGTAGAGATCTCAATTCTCCTGACTCCATGTCCAGGGTGCTCTCTGCTGCATTTTACTGGAAAAGGAGATGAGAGAGAGACAGCTGGATCTTCTCTCTGTGTGCATCTCTTAACCAACCTACTGGATTTTTTTTCCTCTTCAAGTCCACTAAGGTAGTGAAGTCACTCCCTCTCAATTTCCATATACACATGGATTCCATATGGATTCCATATTTGTAAATTTGCCTACTCACTAAAATTTATTTGTAACCCCAAATCAATACTCATAAACTTTCATGGTTATTCCTGGACACAAGTAGGGCAGCAAAAAATTCAAATGACCCATCTTGCATGCTCCTAGCTGAGGTCAAAAGCATAACACTGCCTTCTTATTACAGCTCTCACAAACAAGTGTCCTTTTTGCAATCTATTTAGTGCCAAGTCTTTCACATTTTTGGGTTTTTATTTGGTGATTTTACTGCTTAAAAGCGCCCTCAAACATAGTGCTCAAGTGCTGTCTAGTATTCCAAAGTGCAAGAAAGCTGTTCTATGCTCTGTGGCGAAAACACATGTGTTAGATAAGCTTTGCTCAGGCATGAGTTATTGCTATTCGTCTTGGGTTCCATGTTAATGAATCGATATATATTAAATAAGGTGTTTTTAAACAGACATATATCTAAAACGAGGCTATGTAGTCACTGACTGATGAAAATGTTACGGCCAGAAGTTTCCAGGAACCTAAGTCTATTTCTCCCAGGAGCAATGGATCAGTACTAATTCAGTGTTCACAGTGATCTGATA
The DNA here is from genome assembly GCF_024610735.1 of Ursus americanus. Taxonomy (NCBI): domain Eukaryota; kingdom Metazoa; phylum Chordata; class Mammalia; order Carnivora; family Ursidae; genus Ursus; species Ursus americanus. Next base: position 71,038,895 of record NC_142129.1, read on the forward strand.
GAATATAACTACCATGAATAATGGTAATTTACTGTATTTAGACACAATCTCATATGTGTTGGTTTGAGATACATTATCTCAGTCCTGTGTAATGTCAGGACGTATCTTTGCTCCCTGTCCTCTCCCCAGAGTAAGGACAACTTGAGCTGCTCAATGTAGTACTTAAGGTTTGATTGGTGCTCCAAAATCTCTCTTTTCTCTAAAGTAAAGAATGAGTTAGTATGTTTCTCTGATTGCAGTTATTTGGGGGCTGGTTTTAAAGATGAGCAATTTGTCTGATCACTTTATACTTTTTCAAATTTATATTCCCTTCAACCAGAGAGGAGGCCTGCTGCTTTGATAGTGGAAAGAGTAGAAAAATCCTTTGTCCCAGACCATCAGAAAGGACACCATAATAATATGGCATATATAGTCACCTTCATGTTTTCTTAAAGAATCAGGAATCACTGAATTCCTTGTTTCTTAGCAGAATCATGAAAAACATAACTACCCTACATGAAGTAGCTAATACTTAAGAAAGTTATTAATTTTCTTAGTCTCTACTAAAGGAATAAGAAGGCATGAGGATTCCAGCAAAAGTGACAGCAGTGGCAATGGAAATCCATAACCATCTGTAAAATGTAAAGCAAAAATAGAATTCTGTTCTTATAAAGATACTTATTTTTATGGCCAGCACTAACATCAACTAGGATCTGATATCTAGACTTGCCTTTCACGAATAATATTCATAGTAAAGCCAGGCATACTGTACTAGGTACTTGGTCTGCATTCTTTCACAATGATGTCTGATCTTCACAGTAATAACCCTAGGGGGTAGATGGCATTGTGTTTGTTGTAGATTGAAATTTGAGGTGCAGAGGATAAGTAATTTTCCCATTGCATAGCAAGTAAGAGGCAGTTTGGAGAGAATCCTAAATCTGCGTGCCTTCAAACTGGTGTATTGCCTTTCCCACAGTGACCTCAGGGAGGACTACCTAGATAATTTTTGGGGCCCAGCACAAAGTAAAACTACAGTGCCCCTTGTTCAAAAATTAAGAATTTCAAGACAGTGACCGCAGAATATTAAACGAGGGACAGGGCCCTTCTGAGCACAGGGCCTTATGTGCTGCACAGGTCTCAAGCCCATGAAGCCTGTCCTGCCCTTAGGTCACAATGCTTTCCAAAAGCACAGATCTAGTGGGAATTGGGGAAAGGGGTGTTTTTATTTGTCCTTGTTGGTATGATTCATGTCTGTGCCACCATGGAAGCATTGCTAATTTCTCTTGGCGGCCTTAGTGACTTTGCTTCTAACAAAAATTTCAGAGGCATCTGTAGAAACAAAAGCAAAAACATAAATACAAAAGACAGGCTGCCAGTTGCTTGATATGCGACTGACAATAGCTAGGTTTTTTTAAGTAAAACATAAGAGTGAGATGATTTTCTTTTAATTTGCCATTTTTCTCTTTGGAGAATCTTAAAAGTTTGATTCCTTTACTTCCTTAACAGTCATATACTTTTGTTCTCTGAACAAACTGAATTTTTGTTCATTATTCTTTTACAGTATCATTTCTAAGGACACAGAAATTTCACTTGACTTGAGCAGAAATACAGAGAAGGGAGTTAGGACTCCCTTAATTCCTCTCTGTTCTCTGTCAAAGCTCTCTGAAGTCCACAGACATTGTGGTTCTACCTGGGGTAAATTTACCAGTTTCCCCCAACCTACTTCAGCACTTATGACTTTCTCCACTTTAGTGCCTGACAAGCTCAGTGGGGAGAGAAGCAACCCAAAAAGAGTAGGAAAGTTATCTTTTGATGCTTCGCATTGCTGAACCACCCCTCCACTCGGGTCACATTTTCTCCTTTGAATCTCTTTTATTCCCCAACCAAGGAGCTCAGTGTCCTTAGGCTGATCGCCCTTTTCAGGGCAAATGTTAAGAGAGCAATCAGATTAAATTCACTGTAATGAAATGTCTTCACAATTCAGTTCCCCTCTCCCAATCCTTCTCTCAGGACTCCTGCCACAGGCTTTTCGTCCTGCTGTTTGCTTTTACTAGAAGGAGGTATTACTTGTCACCTCAACTGCCTGATGAGTCTTAGAATCAGCTATTTCCTCTTCTATATGGGAAACTATCTGTTTTATTTTCTTCCTGTAGGGTTGGATGTAATCGGATGGCTAGATAAAAACAAGTTATATATTTGTCAGGAGTATGGCTTATTTATTTCTGGTAACCACAAAACAACATAACCACTACGTGCATCAGATTAATTTGACTGTAAATGTATTTAACTTCTATTCCAAACTCTGTGCACGTTTATTCTTCAGTTTATTTCTCCAGTAACAAATGTAGCCACTCACAACCTAACCAAAATTAGAAGGAACTCTGCTCCCCTTCTTTTTTTTTTTTTAAGATTTTATTTATTTATTTGACAGAGATAGAGACAGCCAGCGAGAGAGGGAACACAAGCAGGGGGAGTGGGAGAGAAAGAAGCAGGCTCGTAGCGGAGGAGCCTGATGTGGGGCTCGATCCCATAATGCCGGGGATCACGCCCTGAGCCAAAGGCAGATGCTTAACCGCTGTGCCACCCAGGCGCCCCCTCTGTTCCCCTTCTAAGCTTAGATCTTTCTCCCCTCCCACTCCCAATATACGCACTTCAGATTAGACTGTTTTACCACATTTGGGCAATATTCAGCACTTTTCAAGGGACTCTGGGGGTCATGACAGAGATTTTTTTTCTAATATGGAGCAAGGAAAGTTCACAATGTCTTTCATATCATAAAAACAAATACTCTTGAAGATTGGTCCTCTGCATTTGCTCTATGCTTTTTGTATTAGTCACCTATTGCTGTATAACAGGCCCAAAACTTAGCATCTTAAAAACAACAGTAAGCATTATTTCAGGTTGTGTGGGTCAGGAAGTTGGGGGCAGCTTAGCTGGGTGATTCTGGCTTGGGGTCTCTCAATCAGGTTGCAATCAAGATGTTGGCCAGGAATGCAGTCATCTGAAGGCTTGACTGGGGTTGAGGAAATCTGATTTCAACATGGCTCTCTTACATGGCTGTCAAGTTGATACTGGCTATTGGTATCCTCCTGTATTAACCATAGGGTTGCCCATGTCTTTATAACATGGCAGCTGTCTTCCCCCAGAGAAAGTGATCCAAGAGGGACAACCAGAGCTACAATGTCTTTTATGACTTTAACCTCAGAAATCACACACTATAATTTCTGCAAAATGTTACTGGAAACACAGGTCAGCCCTGCTCAGTGGGATGGGACCACAACAAGGTATGAATACTGAGAGATAAGGATCATTAGGGGCCATCTTATAGGCTAACTACCATCATGCTACTCTTTCTGTCACGTACGAAATATAAATTCCTTGAATAAAGCATGTGACCAATTAGGTCACTGAAAAGGGGTATTTCCTATTACTTATTATTGAGTTTGCATTCTTTGTTACACATTAGACTTGGGAGATATTGTTAGTGTCAATAATCATTATAAGTCTGATGAGCTTTGGGTGTGGGGACAAAATCCCCTTCTAGATAACTCTTGTGTCATTGTGCTATGCCAGGAAGTTCACTTTGGCTGGCTCTATATTCTTTGATGTACCCTGTATTACTGTATAAGACCTTCCATTCGGACTTAAGGTAAGAGCTTAGATTCTGTTCTGAAGGGTAACTGCTGAATTGTTTTAAGTAGGGGAGAGGCTAGGTCATATTTGCATTTTATTAGGTTCACTGTTACCTGTGTACGGGATGGATTGGTGATGCAAAGGAAGACAGAGCAATACTGGAGACAAGCCTGTTAAGAGTCTATTTCACAGAGTCCTTTTATCAGAGGTGAAGTTTTACAGCTCTCAGCATTCGCTATCATTACAAATTTCCTCATCAATGAGATTGAAGTTCAACGAATTGAAAGAAAGGGGAAAAAAGAAAAGCCCTAACATAGCATTTGCTAATTTCTGTGGCATATATACTTCCAACATGGCCTATGTCAAGCCACCAACATGATGTCATGGGACAGAGAGCTGGGAAGAGATGTGCACAACTGGCTGGTACCACCTGGCTTGGCATCCACTGCGACCTTCTAGTTCTTAAAACAGAAGTAGTCAGGAGCAGGTTAGCAGCTCTAGAACCTGAGGGACCAGTTAAGCCAAAGCCCTTGTCCACATGGCCAGCAAGGTGGGCTTCCTAGGCACCTACTTTTCCTAGAGGATCCTGGGCGGGGGGTCCCCACTACCTGCAGCAGCCTTCTGTTGCTAAAATTGCCACCTGGACCTTCCAGATCACAGGATTAGGTTCTGAGAGTGAAGGCAAGAAAAGGAACATGGGGGTAGAGGCAAAAATTATTTTTAAATTTAAGTGAATTATCTTGATTTATTTACTGTAAATATCCTTTGAAACTGTTGAGAGTGAATCTTGGAGTGAGGCCACTAAGTGTAACACAGTTAAAGTACCAATATTGCCTTTTCTCTTAATGAGCAGTAGCTGTTACCTTTTTCCATAAAGTAAAACTCTGGAGACATGAATGTGTATTTTTTCTACAGAGGATTTTAATGAACAAGGACCACTGAAAATTCCAATTACCAGATTCCACCTAACGGTACCCAGTCACATTAGGTTTTTCATACAAAATAAGGAAATTTTTTTCTTTTTCTCATCTACTATCCCATTTTCTTCCTCAATATTTGCTTAAGAATTTTATAGAACAGTCTGAAAGTTGGCATATTTCCAAACAAAATACAACAAACCAACCCAAATTCCCCATTAATAGCAGATTTGGATATGAATACTAGGCAGGCTACAGTTGTGCTTTTTCTACCCAAATTCCACAGCCCTTCGGATTTAGAACCTTCCTAAACTAGAGAGTGAAGAGACATCCAGCAGGTATAGGGGAAATGCCCTTCTCCTAGAAAGGTTCCTCCAGTGTGGGGGAAGGGGAGCAAGGAGAAGCCTTTAGGCTAACAGGTCAGCATGTTTTAGGACTGAAGATATTTTCCTGATCAATGGAAATGGAACAGCTAATTAAGACCTGAGTCCTGTGGTCCTGTGACTTTGATTTATATCTCTTCTGCAAGGGATCTTTCTTTACTTTTTAGTTTTTCAGAAGACCTAACAGAAGCTCTTTCAAATCCCTCCTAAAAGAGTTACTGTATACAATATTTTGGAGACAACTTAGACTGTAAGTTTTTATGCTTTTTTATAAAATTGAAGAAGAGTGAGAACAGAAAGAGAAGAAAGCAAAAAGCAAAAAGGGAACTGGCAAGCTGCATATCTTTCCTCAAGATTAATCTCAAGCTATGTATTTTTAAAATTTTACTTATTTGACAGAGAGCAAGGGAGGGGAGGGGCAGAGGAAGAGGAAGAGGGACAGATTCTCTGCTAGGCAGGGAGCCCGATGTGGGGCTGGATCCCAGAACCCTGAGACCATGACCTGAGCCAAAGTCAGATGCTCAACTGACTGAGCCACCCAGGCGCCCCTCAAACGATGTTTTTGTTTTTTGTTTTTTGTTTTTTTAACGTAAACACCACAAAAGCAATGGTATGGCCTTAATGTGTCATTATCAGGAGGTGCATGGTGTTGGTCTTATTATCGGTGATAAATTTGATCACTTGGTTAAGGCTGTGTCTGGCAAGTTTACCCACTTTAAGTCATTCTTCCCTTTGAAATTAATTAAGTCATTTGTGGAGAATTTTGAGACTAAGTATTTACAGGATATTTATCCCGTTTTTCATCAAACTTTCACCAACTAGCTTTAGTTCTATTAATGTTTTCCTAACTCCATCTTTTTTTCTATATTTATTTCTTGGTATTTTACTATAACAAACAGCTTTTCTTTCTTTCCACTTCTATCAGTGTAGACACAGAGAGCTTTGCTTTATTCAATAGCTTATAACCCATTACCATTTCTTTTGATGCTCAGATTGTCAGATTTGGTTAGTGGGAACCTCAAACTGGTTCCTATGTATTTGATAACTCCCTATCATTCTTTGAGTGTTTCCTTACTTTCTGGAAGGACAAGATATACTGGGCTTGTCTTGTACTTTCCCTATCCCAAGACTGGAATCAGTTTTTTCTCGAAGATCTGTTTTACAGTGTATTTTTAAAAACAGGTCTTGGGTAGTGGTTGTGAGTAATCTATACTTATCATTTCTGGTTGGAAAACCAGTCTCTTGTGAATTTGATTAGCATGAAGGGATTTTCTAGCACATGTCACCCTCAATGAACCTGTCCAGCTGAGAGGCAGACTGAATTGTGGTGTTAGCGAATTTGGCTGGGGATGCCGGACCTGAAGCAGCTTCAGATTTCTAGTGTAATGGATGGCTCTTTCATCGAAGGTGCTACCACAGAGCAGGGGCTCAGTGAGAAATGCATTTGAGAACTATCCCAGAAGGCTGCAATCCAGTAAACTAAAAGCTCATTCCAGGCTTAAGAAATTTTAGGGTGACTTACCTATCAGGACCATTTCTCCTGGAAACCTCATGTTCTGAAGAGTAAGGAAAGGTCCTCCTACCTAACCATTTGAGAACTCTCAATTTTCAAGAACACAGACCATCAGAAAACTCCATTGATGAGGCAAACCTGGCACACTAACTTCACTCAGTGTTTTTTTGTGTGTGTTTGTATGGAATGTTGAAACAGTCCAGTGAATTCCTAGGACTACTCTTAGAAATGGATGAAGGGTCTTGATGCTTCTGGAAAAATAAATCCATGCTTTGTAATTCCTTTCCAATTGGTATTCTACAGGGCTTTAAATGGGGCTGTATCTTTTTCAATTTACATATATTTGAGAAACATTTCTCAAAGTATTTATTGAAGTATTTATTTATTTTGAGAGAGAGTGCACGTGCGAGTGGGGCAAGGGGGAGAGGGGAGCGAATCTTCCTTTTTTTTTTAAAAGATTTTATTTATTTATTTGACAGAGAGACAGCCAGCGAGAGAGGGAACACAAGCAGGGGGAGTGGGAGAGGAAGAAGCAGGCTCCCAGCAGGGAGCACGATGTGGGGCTCGATCCCAGGACCCTGGGATCACGCCCTGAGCAGAAGGCAGATGCTTAACGACTGAGCCACCCAGGCGCCCCAAGGGGAGAGAATCTTAAGCAGGCTCGACGCTCGGCACAGAGCCTGACATGTGACTCAATCTCATGACCGGAGCCAAAATCAAGAGTCAGACACTGAACCAACTAAGCCACCCAGGCACCCCTCAAAATATTTTACCTTAAAGCATTGAGGAAAAGGATAGAAACAAAAATTTGTAAAAATACATCTTTTAATAAACACCAAGAAGTACAGTGCAGTTTCACTGAGGTTTTACATTGCAGTTTACAACAAACATTATCCATTATAGTGTATAATTACAAGTAAAGTAAACTCAGAGGTTTTTTTTTTGTTTTTTGTTTTTTTCTCCCATGGCTGGATAAACCAAATCTGGTGCATGATACCACATTTAAGGTTGTTTCAAGCTGGCTTCTGTAAAAGGCCCTTAATATTAATAACTTGCAGCAACAAAAACAACAACAAAAAAATATCTCCCATCACAATGATAGCCTGATGAGTGCTCAAAAATTACTGAAAAGAAATGTAAATACTTGCTTTCCTTTGATGGCTTTGAAGAAAAGCTGTTGAGAGCAAATCTGAAATACTAAAGACAATAAGGGAAACAGCTATTTCTTTTGCCTAGTATATCCATAGTAAATACTAATTTGAGGCTACAGATTATGAAAAGACTGCAAAAGATGCTTACAGAAAAAGCTTCACATTTATACTTATGATCTCAGGGACTAAAATCTGTCTAGTGTATTAATGGCTGAGTCTACTTTTCTTTAACATTGTTGATACTAAGAACAGGAAGATGGTAGAATTCTTGACACTTCTGGACAAATTAAGTAAGAGAGGACTGATATTAATTAGCAAAGGAGGAAATTAATATTAATCTTAAACTTCTACCTGCCACTGTCTTGGAGTGATCAAGATTCAGCTATGTCTGAGAAGAGTAAATAGGAATAGAACTGAAGGTAACCAAAAGCCAAAACTAAAAAAACCGTAGTTTTGCATGCTTTATACTGATGGCATTTAAAAATTATACAACTGGATTTATTTGCTATATACATAAATTAGTGTTGTAATTAGGAAAAAAAGAAAAGTAGCACTTACAACCACAGAAGTACCAGAATCATATCCAGATTTGCAAAGAGGTATAATAATCTGTTTACCATGCAACTAGTGGTTTGTAAAATTTGTAATGGTTAATAAAACAAAATCCTTATGAACATAATACTAATGTATACAAATTATACCAATTAAGTCAGCAGCTCAAATTCATAAGGGTAAAGACCCAATATCCCTGAATTTCTAAGCATCCATCTCAGTGTTAACACAGGTGCATCTAAATGTTACCCTGTTGGAAGAGAGATCTTAAATACTCCTCCCTCTTCAATACATCATCATACTTTCAGAGGTGAAAAGGGAACAATTTAATTTCTTTACCACTTTTGCCCATTCTCGTGAATCTGATACAGCGTTATTATAGTGTCTAGGCAAAGGGAGGGTGCTCTAAAGGATCCAATGAATTGAATTTCTAAGTTCCAGAATATTGCTGGTATTGTACAATAAGCCTGTCTGCCAGAAAGCCATGTCTCTGGTTGAAATATATTCCTGGATCAACGACTAAGAAATTAAGACCAGCTGCCAATAAAGTCAGACTGTTTCCTAATTGTTAGGTAACAGTTTGATCTTCTTTGTTATATTAAAATTTCTTAGTGGATGGGACCGGATCTCATACTTTTCATGTATCCTCTATAGCACCCACTAAAGTGTGGAGCAAAGAAATATGCTCAAGGAAATAATCAGTGACAAGGGCAGGAACTGAATCAAGAGTGAATGTGGTCATGGTGAGGCCACAACTTACTTCACTCATCATTCAAAAGGCAGTCCACAAGAATGAATCTCTGATGCTGTCAATGAAGAAGAGATGCTTGTCTCCCACCACTGTCTAAAGAGAACAAACCACTTGGGCCTCTTTCTTTCTTTCTCTTCATCACTAAGAGATTATACAGTGCCATGAGTACTACTCAAGTACTACTCGGAGGCTATCTGAAAAAAAAAATAGGCTTTTCTGCCTCAGAGGGGAAGCACCGATCCATCACATGGCCCATTTTAACTCTAATAATACAATTTATAGAACCATTAATTTTTAAAATTATGTTAAATGTTATCCACCCTAGTAGATATTTAAAATGTTAGGTTATTCTCTCTGACATCACTTAAAATGCGTTTTATTTTTAAACACTGCCATGAGGTAGAAGATAAGGGACGCACAAAAGAAAGTATCTTCAAAATATGAAACTCTGTTTTATATAATTAGCCCCGAGAGAGAAGTAAGAAAAGTTACAGCCTTAAGCTGGTAGACTGACTACTGTTAAAATATTACCCTTACCTGAAAGAAATTTCTTATATTTGAAATTGCCCTTTTTTCCTAGTTTAAGGTATTATAGAAAAAGGACAATACACATTCTAAAATACTCATAAAGAGCATGTACAATAGTCTCTCTTAGTCTTCATTTTTTACTTTACCATGTTGCTCTAAATTACCTCAACTGAGACACAGGTCCTTTCCACTTGAATAACTGATTAGATATCAATATAGAGGTTAAAAATCTTTCTAGCATAAGAAGCAAGATAAAAGGCATGATTCACATTTAAAATAATGTACTTTTCATAAAACTAGCAGCACTTCATTCTACCAGGACATACAAATTTGGCTTTAGTGACTGGTTCCAGAAACAAAGGAAAATGTATATGGGTCCTTGTACAAGGGAAATGTGAGGCTACAAGTTTTCTCTGAGAACTAACTATTTCCCCATTAGGTGGTGTGTGAAACTACTGGAATGTCAATTTCGATGGCAGAGAGGCGGGAGCGTGCTGAATAGGGCTGTGAGTAGGTATGCATACTGGGAGGATGGGAGTACAGTGGCTGCCAGAAAGGAGAAGGCAAAGATTTGCATGCACAGTACCAAATAAACAGTAGAAGGGAAGTCATATACAGGCCCCCAGCACTAGCCATAGTGACATACACTGCGTAGTCAAACGTAAAGACTGGCTCGAACTTCTTGTTCAGATGAATGTTATAAAAGATGACCCAGATGGAAGGGGAGAGGCTCACGGTACCTGCCAGGAAAAACAGCAGCCCGGCCACCAGGTGGCAGCCTGCACTATTGACCAGACACTTGGCCAGTTTGATGTTGGGCACTGAGGACCTGAAGGCCGTGTTGCACATTCCAATCAGGCACAGCAGCAGGGCACCCATCGCAATCAGGATGCTGAGAGGCAGGGCAAACTGGAGGACCCGCAAGTCCAGCTGGTCAACTGATGAGTACCAAGTAGTGTCATACATCAGGCAGTCACTGCTCCCATCATATCGGGCACACTTCACCCACAGGCCAGTGTAAACAGTCAGATTCTTCTCGTTTCTGTTGAATGTGATCAGTCGTAATTTCCTCCAGTTGGGAAGCAGAGTCCCCGCAAAGAGGCCTGCTACTGAGGCGATTCCACACAGGAAGGAGAGGACTGTGGCTGCATGGACATCCCGACAGCCCATGGCAGGCAGGCTTGTGCAGTACTGTCAGTCAGACTGGGGGGTGACACACAAGAGGACATATCATGAGGGGACAATAGAAGAGCAGAGCAGGAAGGGTGGTGCTGATTGGCAGCACAAATAATGATGTCAATGCAAAGAGAGAAAGTCTGTCCCTGTTTCCTGTGTATAATATGAAGGTATATAAACACATGTGCATGTGACCCCAGAGCACAGGAGCACTCACGTACACTTGGTTACCAGTGGCTGGGTCAGGGAGCAACCAAAGAACTAGTCGTTGGACAGGAGTATATTACTTCCCAGCAAATCAGAGAAATAATCAAAATAATTTCAAATCCTTTTAACATCACGTATGAAAGTCTCTCAAATGTTGATAATCACTCATTTGACACACATCTACCAAATACTTTCATATGTCAGCCACTCAAATATACAGGGTCAGAGCACTCATCAACCATCAACAACAAACAACACAAATTCGGCCTCCAATGCTCATGCAAATGTAAAATGAAACTAGCATGCAGCTGAGGTGAAGGCGGCTCATAAAAGACAAAGACATAGGGAAAGAAGGATCACAGGACAGAGACTGGCTGAGAGAGGACCCTGTGCCAGACTGCTAGTGTTCTAATCCCCACTTCCTTACTTACTAGCCAAGTGACCTTGGGTCAGCTCTAGAAGTCTGTGATTTCTTTCCCTCATCTGTAACATGGGAAAAATAACAGTACCTACCTCACAGAGTTAAGTATTCAGTGAGTTAATATACTGTCCAGTGCTTAAAACATGTCTGCATGTTGTAAGAGCAATTCAAGTGTTAACTACTTCTTAGCCCTCAGTGACCAGCTCAGTGCCTGGCACACTGGAGCAGTTTAAAGAACATTTGCTGAATAAATATTAAATAAGAAAAAGCAACACCTCATTCCTATTTCTAGGCACAATGGATAGTCACAAAATGTAAATGAACTCCTCTCCGGTGAGTTAGTCAAATGAAAAGAAGAGAACAAAGATCCTTAAAATTATTCTGCTCAACTACTTCCTGGCTGATTCAAGATGACTTGCATGCTTTTCAGGTGATTGCGCTTGTGGTTACTGGTTATTACACCATTACTGCTCATATAAGACAAAAGCACAAATTCCTGACTTAGTAATGACTACCTATCTCTATTAACGCTATTGTAAATAAAAGAAAAGAAGTAGCCAGGTCTTTCTCTCATTCCAAATTAAAAGGCTGTGTTCTTTTTCTGCATATGACGAAGTATAAAGACCAGTACCTTATTCAGCTTTCATTTAAGAGTTTGAAACTCACTTTCCAAACACCACTCAAGTGTATTTTCTCTGCCTTCTATCACACCCCCAGTGAGGCGCACAACAGACTAATGAAGTAGCACATTTACTTCTTTTAATCAGATCATGATGAAGGGACAAGGCTGAGAATATTATGGTTTCTGAATGCAGTATGTGTTCAGAGTCCCCATGATCCTCTGCAGAGTCAAATACTAACTGCTGCAATGGTGGAATAGCATTTCCTTGAGTTCAGGGGCCGGAAAGAAGATCAAAATGCTAAACTAGGTTAGGACTTGATCGAATGTGTCTGAATGGGAAGGCACATTTTTTTTTCTTTAGAAAACAACATATTTGCATATTTAATCTGATCATGTAAAATAGGAATAATTTTACTAGCAGAAAATATATAGGTATGCATACATACCTATATAACTGTATAATATAAAATCAGTTTAAGCACAAGTGAACCATTTTTCAAAGTCCTCAAGTTAAGCATAATTAGGTCTAAGTTTCTCCATTAACACTAGTTTACTACTTGTTTATCATGTTGCCTTCTGTCAATATTACCAGAAGTAGCAATTACTTAGAAATATGTTGTTTACAGATGAAAACAAAACAAAGGAATTATAGTCTTAATTTATATTTTTCATGCAAAATGGGGAGAAAAATTGTCTTGCTTAATTTTAGCAACCAACCACCTTGTTCCAGCAATGGTAACTGTGGTGCAGGTTTCAGAATGTTTACACTAGAAAAGGCTATTAACGATGTCAAGCTCCAAAATGCAGCTTACTGGTTTTTGCTCATTTACTTGTCTGTCTCCCCCATATGCTGTTAGCAACTTGCACAGTGCCCAGCACATAGTCATTTGAGGAATATTTGAATAAATGAATACTGGGCACTGTTCCAAGACCACAGTAACTCACAAAAGTAGGCTACTGATAATGTAGGATTGGACAAGGAAGTAGCTACTACCAACTAATAATTCATTCAATGAACCAATTCATTCAACTCAGGTATTTACTGAGTATCTAGCACACGCAAAACACTGTTAGGCCCTGGAGGAACACTGAAGCCACTAAGGGCTGGACCTTGCTCTAATGTATTAACTAACAATCAGACTGACGGAGAGAATATGCTGTTCTATGAGAAGTCAATATGCTGACAGTGAATCAACTGTATGATTACTACATGTCAAAGGATAATTGTTAGATGTCAAGCAAAGTGAACCAATAAGGTACCTGTTCATAAAAAATGTGTCATCCAGGGTTAGAGAAAGACTGAGCAATGAAAGAGAATGATGATTTGATTGAAGTCATGAAGACATAAGAAAAAGGTTCCCTCTGTTTCTCTCAAAGCTTCAGAACTCCTTCAGGCAATATACTCAGAGTCCTAACCCAATCATAAATTCCCTCTTGCTTTCACATATAGGGGTCAAAAACTTGGGAGTATCAATAAAATTGAGACTTCTCCAATCAAGCTGCCTTGTACCACTAATTCCTACAATGCAAAGGGAATGAGAAACAAGATCAGAATGGATGACTTTATTATTATAAATATATTCCTGTAGTTCTTAGATTATAGACTATCAAATGACACTAATGAGCAGAGGTGGGTCAATATTTACTTCAGGATCAAGTGTGTTCAAATTTATCCAGCATCAAATCAACAGAAATGTTATATCAGTCCTCTGAACTTGCTTTTACTGAAGCATTCTTAGCTCAGATCCCAGAGACTGACTAAAAGTCCTAATTTACACAGCGAACAAGGATATCATGGCATTTTTTCAGAAGGGAAATACTATTAACCTCAATTCTTTAATTTCAACCTCAGTGCTAGAATTAATACCCTTGCTCTTTATAATTTTCTTTGGCTACTTTCCTTTTTATGACCTGTTCTTAACTCCACCTCTGCATGATTTGATAAGTCATATATCTCACTAGAGGGATGAAGTATCATTTTATAGGGACAGTTGGGAGATGGAATATGTTTAGTGATTTAAAACTGAAAATAATGCTCTCAGATTAGGATTTGGTCATATTAAGAGGGTGAAAGATCTCTACTCTTGTCCTATGCCAATTAATTTTTATTCCAAAATAACTGTTTCAAATGCAAATCTGATTATTTCACTCTATTTCTTTTTTTTTTTAAGATTTTATTTTTAAATAATTTCTATACCCAATGTGGGGCTCAAGCCCATAATCCCAAGATCAAGAATTGCGAGCTACACCAGCTGAGCCAGCCAGGTGCCCCTCACTATATTTCTTACACTCAGTGCCTTCCTATTTCCCTCAGAATACAGTTTCTAAATTTCAAAACTTTCCTATGGTTTTCCAAAGTTTCAAATCCCACCATCAGTTCCTGTCAAATTCCCAATCTCCTTATGTGTCACTCTCCTATCTAACATGTTATAGACGATGTAGCCATATTGCTTTTCCTTTAACTCTTCAAATTCTGCACTTTTAAATTTGGCTAAGGGCTTTACTTCATACTATTCTTCCTTCTAGAACTTTGTTAATTCCACTCTATTCTTTGCTTACCTAACAGGTATTCATTTTTCTAATTTTCAGGGAGGCTGGCCCTAAACCAATTCTCTCTTCCCTTATCCTTAACCTTCCCCCAGCCCTTTTGTACCTTTCCTTTGGGAGCAGTGATTATGCTTATAATTCCTTGTTCAGTATTTCTCTTTCTCACTAGACTGAATTCCAGGAGGACAGAGAGCCTTCTATTTTATTCACTGTGTCCCACACTGATACACAGAAGGCGCTTGATTATTTGTTAAATAACCGAACAAACAAACAAACAAATGTAAGGTTCATATGGGTATGGTCAGGATCCAGAGAGAAAGTTACAAATCTGCTCTGTTATCAGTTTTATTCATTCATTCATTCATTCATTCATTCATTCATTCATTCATTCATTCATTCATTCATATCCTGCGTTTTGAAGCCTCCAAGTTGCTTCTAGACCATGCCCTCTACTTTCCACTCGTTATTGACCAGTCTCTCCCATTTTTTAAAACAAAGTTCATTTTCTTCCCCTATAAAATTCGCCTAAAAATGAAGCCATTCCCAAGTATATACATAAAGACCATTCTTCCAAAAACATACAACTAAGTTTGGCAACACTAGTTAACTTTCACAATGGCCAAGGAGTCAATCAATTATACCTGTGTTGAGTCTCATGTTTTCAACTCAATAGGTTTGTTACTACTGGATATATCCCCTTTTTATTAACAGGTTAATATACCAAATTAATGCCTGTTTATCAAAGCAAAACTAGTTGTTAAAGCAGAACAATTTATTATATTTGTATTTATATTTTCTTTTTAACATAACAATGGAGAAAAAAGATAAACATCTTTTTGCCATATGAAAATCCCTTATTAGGGACTGTAGAAAATACGCCAAGTTGAGAACACACTAACAAATCTAAGTAGCACTCCTGAACACTAACTAGGGAACAGTCTTAAGCTGGGTCAAATACATAAATGTCTGGGCTTGTTGTTTCTATGTGAGAGGCAACTTGGTATTATAGTCCAGGCAACCAAAGACCCAAATGACAGTCACAACCTACCATTTACAAACTGGGCAAGTCATCTATGTCCTCTGAACCTCAAATACCTCATCTGTAAAATGTTCCCCAAGGTATCTTAAGATCATGAATAGTAAAGTCCTTTGTAAAACAGAGTATGGTCAGAAATTTAAGTTTATAATGATTATTAGTAGGCTTATTTATTTTCTTTAGCTAGGAACATGCTTTTTCTTCTGGATCTCAGCAATCCATCACAGATGATTACAGCCATATAACAATAACAGAGCAATCTCTATGTAGCAGTTACTGATCAAATCAAATAAGGACTCTGTTTCAAAACAAATACTTCACATTTGTCATCTATCTGTTCCACGGTCACTCTCAGAAGCAGATGGATCAAATCTGGTACACAGTTAATGGTTATCAAATATATCATCTTCAAATAAAAATATTTTCAAAAAGATACCTGTTCTGTGGTTTTGAATAGCATTCAAAGAAGTCTGAGGCAGGAATAATGGCTAACAGCTTTAGGAATTAACAGACCCATCACTATGCAATTTTTTGAGGGACAATCCCAGGAATAGCTATATGAGAAGTCATGTGTAACAGCAGCTACATACTTCTTGATGGTGAATAGCAGTCCCTTCTACAGTAATTGGAGTTTTCTTAGAAACTACAGGTTATCAATCATTGCTCTCAAAAGGGAGGTCTATCTTTTAACTTTATTTTGTTGAACAAGAGAAAAACATGACATCTGATATACGGTGGAAAAAGGAAAAGGAGTAAAATCAAAGGATGTACTTACTCTTTGAGGTACTTGACAGGTTTAAAACAACTTTAATCAACTTAGAAGAAATACATGCACATCTGAATAGACAGTAGAGACGATCCAGGCCTAAAGAAATAGGAAAAACACCCTAAATTAATATAATACTTTTTAAAATTATATATGTGTGTGTATGTATACACACACACATACATACACACACACATACATACACACACACATACATACACACACACACATATATAATGGATTTTTTAGATGCTACTCACGACTAAGAATAAGGACGTGCAAGGAAACACTGTGCAGTTAGTTGTCTTGGAAATAAAAGAAATTCATTGTTTCTTTTGTACCTTTTAAAAGGATACCAAACAAAACTAGGCTAGGTTGATCTGCATTGTTTATCCTAAAGTTTGCAACAAGAATGCTTTTTTGAGTTTACAATTCTACCAATGGCTCAACCTGTCATTTAAATATGTTTCCATAGATCTACTCTAAGCATCAACTTCCTTCTCAAATAACATTTATCACAAGAGGTAGGATGAGGATGCAAACTTATAAACGCCAGAGAACTTCCTGGATTAAGGCATTTATCACTAGCCCCATTATTATTATGTAGAATGTTGTCCTCAACATTCTGCACAGAAGAGATTTCAAATTATGATTTTTCTTTTCTAAATGTATGTTTCTTGAGTTGGTATCAAGCATAACTGCTCACTCCAAATTAAGGGGAAATTGTTTTACAATTAAAAACGCATACTAGGATCCCTGAGCTTTCATTTTAAGTGTGGTCACCAAGTCTAGCCTTCCCTTCCTCTAACGTGGTAACCGGCCCCTTACAAGGCCTGTTACACACAACTTGGGCCTCGGAGTAAAGCAAACCAAGCTTCCGGAGCAGACCGCACTCCCCCCCTCTCCCCTCTTTCCCTTCGAGACCTGTCCTTAGGAGCACCAGAGCTAGCCGAAAGAAAGAAAAAAAGGAGGCGGGGGGGGGGGAGCTTTCCTGGTTAGAGCCAATGGAAAAGGACCTCAACAGTGACTGTAAACGTTCTCAGAACAAGCCCATCCCTGCAACACTGAGTGGGTTTGAACCGCGAGCAGGTCATCATTACACAACCAGCCGGTGCTTCAAAAATAGCAACTTGCAGCTCCACACAGCACACCCCGCTGGCCAAGCCCAAGCCCTCGGCTGCTCCTGCAGGACACCTCGACAATTCCATACTCCTGCGTACACAGTTTTTTAAAGCCTTATCAAATACCTCCTCATTTTCACGTCCACAGATGTGGTCAACAGTTTTCAGTGTCCCTGATTTCCTTCGATTTACCTATTTTACACAAAATCCTCAACGACTTACGCAAAAGACCCCAAAATCAGATTCCTGACCACACCTACCTGTTTCTTAGATCCAAGACATTTCAGTCGCCCACATTGAAGAGCTTCTTAGAGCGTCTACCTCACAGCGTCCCAGGAAGTGCGTTCCCAGCGAGTCGCACCGGGGGCTTCTGGGAGCGTAGCGAGGCTTTCCCGAGGCCCTAATCAGGAATGGCCTGGATGACTGAGAGACTACAATGCCCAGAATCCACTGGGCAGCCGGCCGCAGGCAACATCCTGAGATCACCTCCTGCCTTTCTCCCAGGCCTCCAGCCCCCTTAGACCTCTTGCACCTTCAGTTCCGTCCAGATTTGGGTTACAGGTTTAAAAAAAAAAAAAAAAGGTTAAACGAAACAAACCTAAAAACTGTTTCGAGTTGGGTACCCAACTACATATTTCCTACTAAATGTGATTTCCCCTCAAGGTTTATTAGCAAAAATCCTTAAATACTTTCTTCCACAAAGCATTTACCAAGGCACAAAGTAGAAAAGCTCAAACTCTAGAACTGATTTTGAAAATGTTCAAAGATACAGGGAACTTGAATAGTACAACGAACACCCATATGCTTACTCTCTAGATTCAACAATTATCAACATTTGCCATATTTATCTCCACTTACGTGTGTGATCACTAAGGTGATAGGCATCATGACACTTCAGCATCCTTTGTTTTAAATATTTAAAAATATACTTAACTGCTTAGTTTAATATGGGGTTTTGCTACATATTAGCTGGGTGGCTTTGGGCAAGTAACTTCTCTCTGAGGGTATCTGTAATGAGGGTAATAAGATTACCATATCATAGAATTATCTTGAAAATTAAGGGACTAATTACAGGCAAAGCGCTGAGCACATAAGTAGCTATTAGATATTTAAAGTTACTTTACTCTTCTACGCAATTTCAACTATCCAGTCCCTTTCTTTGTGGCTTCCCCAAAATATGAAATACTGCATTAGTGAATATCTGAATTAAAATAAAGTTTTCAGAAGTCTTGTACAGGACTGATCTATTTTGTAAAGGTATTGAAGTGTCATGATACGTACTAATTTCAAATGATCACACACACAAATGGAGATAAAGTAAATGTGGCAAATGTTGATAATTGTTGAATCTAGATAGAGGAAGTATATGGGTGTTCATTTGCTGTTCCAACTCTCTGTATCTTTAAAATTTTTCAAGATAAAAAGTTTGAGGAAAAGCATCACAGTTTTAAACAAAAGTAAAGGGTTGCATCCATCCCCATCCCACTTTTCCCCTGTACTTAACTTGGGCAAGTTAAGTAACCTCCTTGTGGCTCACCATCTTACCTATTATAGTAATAAAGTATCTATATAAAAAAAATAATGGTAAGGATTAAATGAGTTACTATACATACAGAAGTTTACAACAGAGTCTGACTTTTTTTTTTTTTTTTTTTTTACCAATTTTCATTTTGTGTTGCTCATGGAACTTTTTGTTAGTGATGGAAAAGGGGGAAAGGCTACTATTTGTCCATTATTACGACATTCTCATCTTCCATACTGCTTCAGAGGATGGATAGAGTTATCTAAGGCCTGAGGCAATCCAGTCCCAAAGCTAGACCTAGAAATGTAATTATGAGAAACAAAGATTGGTGGTAAAAGGATCTCTGAGCTCAGGCCAGCCAGATGGATGATGGCAATATGACACAGCATATCTCACTTCTTTGCTCTGAATTTCGGTTCTCTCATCTATAAAACTGAATTGAATCCAATAACTGTGTACAAAAGCATTTTATAATTTAGTTCCCAATCACTGATGAATTAACCTGGTTAGCTGACTTTAGCTGGGATGTATATGTAGTTGATTATAATGATAAAAAAATAACAGCACCAAAAGGAAGGGGTGGACTATTTCTAAACTTATTGATAAATTCACATCTATGGTTAGCCTGGCCTTTGGTATAACAAAGATGGAACAAAATACATACGTACTCTAGTGGGACTAGATTTTGGAGTATCATTCTCAGAAGTACTTTAGGTAAGACTTTAGATCAGCAATTAACAATCCTGGCTTTCCATTTTTTCTCAACAGAGACTCATTAAGGAGTAAGTTAAATCTTAAAGCAAATTCACTGCAATATACCACCACCAAAATTCTACAAATACCTACTTACTGTATTAGTTTTCTATTGCTGCTGTACCATATTACCACAAAATTCAGTGGCTTAAAATAGCCACAAATTTATTGTTTTACAGTTCTGGAGGTCAGAAACCTGACACAGATCTTACTGGGCTAAACTAAAGGTGCTGGTAGGGCTGTATTTTTTCTGGAGGCTTCAGGGGAGGCTGTTTCCTTGTCTTCTCCAGCTTCCTGAGGACACCTGCATTCCTTGGCTTATGCCCCCCTTCCATTTTCAAACAGCAATAGATGGTTGAATCTTTCAACATCTAAATCACATTTCTCTGATAGTCTTCTGCATTTCTCTTTCATCTTTTAAGAACACTTGTGATAACATTTGACCCATTCGGACCACCCCGGATAATTTATCTATTTTTTGGTCATCTGACGAGCAACTGTAATACTCCCTTGCCATGTAACAGAGTATATTCACAGATTCTCAAGATGAGGATGAGGACATCTTTACGGGACCATTATTCTGCCTACCACAGTCACTAATCACTTCTTTCTAGTTGAATCCAAGGGTCTCTTTTTGGTCCTCATTCTCTTCCACCTCTTTCAGGTCCACATTGCCCAATTCTGATTGCCTCTTTTTCTCCTAAACTCTGCTTTCGCAAAAGTTTTGGAAACACCAACATTTCTACTTCTCTTCTAGTTTACCTGATTTGTTCCCTGTCCACCTGTTGCTTTCACTTTCTCCTCCTCACCCCCCAATTATCAAAAGGCTCTGTCCTGGGGCCCTATCAATAAAAACTTCTTTGGAGGGCAACCTGTTTTTTTATCTCCCCAAATCCACATCTGGCAAGACTTTCCATAACTTCAGTACTATTTCTAATTACCAGCTTATATGATCAACTGCTATCACTTTAATTTCAACATTCTCCAAATACAAATTAATAATTTTAACTCCTTATGTCTTCCATCATTCCTTATTTTGTCAGTGGTTTCCCCTTTATCTTTTTTTTGGTATCTTCTTCATAACTTTCACTCAAATTAGGAACCACATCCTGATTCTTTCTTTGAAATATCCATTTGCCCCTTATTCACTACAAAGAATTGTCACAGTCCCATTTAAAGCCCTCACCTTGGGGCGACTGGGTGGCTCAGTCAATCATTAGACTCTTGGTTTAGGAGATTCTTTCCCTCTTCCTCTCCCTCCCTCTCTGCTCCCCCACTCACATGCATGTGAATGCTCTCTCAAATAAATAAATCTTAAAAAAAAATTAAGCCCTCACCTCTTCACATCAAGATATGTGCAACAATTTCCTTACATATATATTGTTAATTTAAAAATAAGAGAACATTCAATATTTATTACATTCCAAGGATGTTTTCTATGAATTATCAAATTAATCACAATAAATCCATATTAATGACAAAGAAATTGAGATGCAGAGAGATTAAACAATGTGCTCAAAATCAAGAAGCAGTAGGTGGAGGACATTCCCAAAAGTTGCTGTCACCATTCAGAACTCTTCAGATTCAGGGCAGTCTCCTTATTTTGGATTTTTGCAGCTGAAACTTTACATACTCTAAACGCTATTGAAGCTGTTCCTGACGTTGGAATGTCTTACTACTCTCTCTGCCCCTGAAATCCTACCTACCTTCCCCCTTGTCGAGTAATTTAATCTTCTGTGTGAATTACACACATCAACTCCAAATGGAAACTAACTGGCACATAATATTCCCTTTTTTGTGTTAGTCATATCTCACCATAGTATTTCCAAGTCCATGACTGAAACTCAACAAATACAGAGTCATTTAAAAACCTCTGGGGGCGCCTGGGTTGCTCAGTTGGTTGAGTGTCTGACTCTTGGACGTTGGCTCAGGTCATGATCTCGAGGTCTTGAGATCAAGCCTTGCATGGGGCTCCATGCTCAGCAGGGAGTCTCTCTCTCTGTCAAATAAATAAATAATCTTTTTTTAAAAAAATGGTTAGGACTTTGTTGTCTACTATAAAAGAGGTAGGATGACTGCACATGTTTCCAATCTTATTTAATAAATTTACTGGTGAATAGGGGAGGGAAGGAAGGAAATTGTACAAAAGAATTGGCTTAGTAGGATAACTGAAGGCTTTTGCCTATAATTGCATTCAGGTTTTGTAAATCTTTGTTATTTACCATGCCTATTACCCTCTCCTTCCACCACCATTTTTAACCTAGTTTTGGCAGATAAACCTGTATGTTAAATTTTTGACCAACATGTTACAAATTTGGAATTACGGCATTAGTGGCTCTTTAAAGCAGGCGAGTTTTTCTGGTTTCTATTTTTATAGGAAAGGCCATGCCTGCACATTATACCGTTCTTATAATTTCTCTTGACCTCAAGGTAGTACCAGTTCATGCTAAGATTTGTTTTTGAAACTGAGGCTCAATTATTTTATAGTACTCTTATTTTTCCCCTTTAGGATTTGGTTAACCAGAGGCTTTTATCTACTGTCATTTAATCATGTTGCAAATCCACTGAAAGCCAAAAGCTTCTACTCAATGCCTGCTCTTGATTTAAAGTATATTCAATCTCCCTCAATTTGTAGCAAACCATATACAAATAAAACTGAAGGCATATTTTAGATTTATAATCATATCCTTTTTCTTAAGAAAATTACACCATGGTCTTCTTAAAGCCTTTCATACTGGAATAATACCAGTAATAGTGTTTGATAACAAATAAGAAAATGAAGATATTGGCAGTTTCAGAAAAATATATTGAAATATTTGTCATGAACAAAGGAAGCTTTGTCCTTCACTTTCAACTTTCAATCACTTAAAATTTACAAAATAAATAGAAAAAAAATCCCAACTTTGCCATATATTGCTCCAAAATTAAAGATAATATAAACTGCATATGCTGTTCTTCAAATTCTAAGTATTTCAGAGGACAGGATTCAATTAATAGCTGTGCTTCACACAGCTTAGTATTTGGGGCAACCCAACGAATTTAATTTCTCTTACGAACACATTAATAATATATACAAAGGTGACTGCTTCCTCTGAAGTCTTCTAAGTACCCAACAACTATTAATTAAGCAACGGTCATATAATGACAAACAGTAAAAGTACAAAAATTAGAACTGCCTAGAATTAATGATTGGTTATGGTCAGAAATGGTAGTTGAAATCGCACCTGGCTTTTTCATCCTTCTGACAGACAACTGAGGCAATAAACCACATTACTCCTGAATTATCCACAGGGAAATACTACAACTTTCCAACATACATGCTTTTCTTCTTTTTCTCTCTCCTTTTCTCATTTCTATTACCTACTTGATTTTGCTTTTCCTTCAGCTGGCTTGTGACACCCACTTAAAGCTAAAGAGATTCCTCTGATACTTTCCCTCTATTTGCCAAGCTCCAATCACAAAACAAAACAAACACAATGCTTCTCTGACATAGCTGTTTAAGAAAAAAAATAAATGTTTCGTTATTGTTTAACTTTGCAGTAAATATTACAGCATGTTGTTTGCCAACATTTGTTAACTATGTTTATCTAAATGGCTTAATTCCCAAGGTATAAACTCTTGTAAGGTGAAGACATTTTTTAAGTTATAAAATACATTAGACTCCCCAAAAGGTTAAAAACACCCAAAATCGGGGCGCCTGAGTGGCTCAGTCCATTAAGCATCTGCCTTCTGCTCAGGTCAGGATCCTGAGGTCCTGGGATCCAGGTGTCCTGCTCAGTGGGTAGCCTGCTTTTCCCTCTCCCTCTGCCCCTCCCCTCTCCACTCATTCTCATTCTCTCTCACTTGCTCGAATAAAAAAAAAAAAAAACCCCAAAACATTCATGTACCCACCACCCAACTTAGTAAATGACCAAAAGGCAATATAGTGTAGTGTTTAAAATAGGTAATATTTGTGAACAACTCAGTACATTGCCCAGCATATGGAAACATTACCGTGTGAGATATTATGATTACCAGCACAGACCGTGTACTCAGTTTCTCGATTTGTTTCACTTGTCTATTCCATAAGGAGAGACAAATTTAAACTAAATTTGAGATACTCAAAGGTTTAAAAATATACATTAAATTTGATTCACAACTTGGTCTTCAAACAACATGTTACCATGTTTTTGAAATAAGATGTCTTCTGTGTGAGATTTACAATTTAAACTGTTGCTAATTTTCATTTCATTTTTAAGCTATAGTTTGTGAGCTAACTTATGAGCTGCTTTGAAACATTTTTTTAAAAATTGTATTACATATGCTTTTTTAAAAATAGCTGTCACTTACTATCTATTTATTTATTTATTTAAAGTAAGCTTTGCGACTAATGTGGGTCTTTGACTCATGACCCTGAGATCAAGAATCGCATGCTCTACTGACTGAGCCAGTCAGGCACCAGAAACATTATTTTTAATGTAATTTAATGATATTACAAATTTCTAGAGGGAGTTTACCTTTGTTAACTGAATTTTTTATCTGAACTTTGCAAACCCTATGAAACTACTTAGAAAATACTCCATTTGTTTATGTACATTTTGTCAAGAAAAAAAATCTTTAGCTTTCATTAACTTTCTCAAAGGAATCTCTATACTCCATCCTCCCAAGGCAAACAAACAATGAGCTAAGACATACAACTTTACAAGAAAACTGACTAGATAAAACCTGAAATAAAATACCCTTGACCTGATTTTCCCCATTATGAAGACTTCTTGCCCCTGATTACATAATACATGTTTACCACTTAAAAGAAAACATTAGGGGTTCTGGGGTGGCTCAGTCAGGTTAAGCGGCCGACTCTTGATTCTAAATCAGGTCATGATCTCAGGGTTGTGAGATCGAGCCCGGCATAGGGTTTCGCACTCAGCGCAGAATCTGCTTGTCCTTCTTTCTCCCTCTGCCCCTCCCCCCGCTCATGCTCACTCTAAGATAAATAAAATCTAAAAAAAAAATATTAATTTTCCACAAAGTACATTTTGCTATAATAAGAATAATATGGATATATATTGCGAAAACAATATAT
This sequence comes from Ursus americanus, assembly GCF_024610735.1. Lineage (NCBI taxonomy): Eukaryota > Metazoa > Chordata > Mammalia > Carnivora > Ursidae > Ursus > Ursus americanus. The sequence continues at coordinate 71,063,535 of NC_142129.1, forward strand.
TTCTAGAACATTTTTATTCACAGGTGAAATCTTTGAAGCACAGATCCAAATTTGCAGTATGATATACTTAATACTTGACAGTGTCTGGTGGCATAAACTTGTAATTCATGATGGTAAATGAATCTGACAGCAAGCTCTTCAAGAACTACTCGGACCTGGTAAAAATTTACTATACAAAGCACATTGATATGCTGGCTAGTCAGTAATATAAAAATTAAGTCTTCCAAAAAGTACATATATTTTGAAAGGTGAAAATGAAAAAAATCTTGCTTAAGGACAGAATAAATGGCATCTGAGACATTAATATATTTCAAAATAAGTCTTTAAGTTTTTAAAATGTACTTTTTGTAAAATAAAAAGGGATCCAGATTTTCTCCTTCTTTTTAGAATAAAAATCAACTATCAACTTTCAGTAACTAGAAAACACAAATCATGGAACATTTTAGTGAGTTACATAATACAGTGCTTCAGTTATTTGTAGAATAGTAACCTGGTTATTACTGGCAGAGCAAATAAGATATAATTCCTCTTAATTCTCAGCATATACCTACTAACCTTTGCCACAGCAGAAAGTAAGATTATGGTATCAGAACGTCAGAAATTCACCTGATGAAACTATCCTCACATTGCTACTTCTTTATATTTAGGAAACAATAAAAGAGAAAAAGGATACTAAAGTTGTAAATGTAAAACATACCCAAAATATAACATGGTTAGAATGATCAGTACAGACATTCAAATTTCAAATGCTCTCCTCATTCTTACTTCTTTGTTGTAAAGCAGAACCAGGCTATTCTAATCCCCTGCAGTTTCTGCTTTTGAATGTGAGATCCATACGGGCAGCAGGTCCTGTCTTCAACATTGTACATGCTGTTTCTTGCACAGTGCCTGACACATGGGAGACACTCAGTAAATACCTGTGCAATGAAGGAAAAAGAAATACAAAAAAGCCACTGATCTGGGGCCTCAAATAGGAGGTGGGAGTGGAGAAGAGAAAACAGAACAAATGAAAGTGAAATCATGCTTGTAAAAACTCATTCACATGGTTACATCAGAAAAATGTCAGTAGAACAATACCAACATCATTTTTATGTAATACTTATAACCCTATGTAAAGGCTTCACTGAGGCTTAAATCCCAAAATAATTTCTAATAATTTAAAAGCGGCTTTGAAGAATAATTTTTAAAAGCTCATTAACTTGCTACTATTTACAAAAAAAAACAAAAACAAAACCCAACAGAGAAAAGGTTTATATAATGAACTCATTTGAGTAAAAAGATAAATGAATAAAAAAATTCTGCAGGAATATAAGAAATTATTAACAGTGGTTTTCTCTGGGAAGGACCAGAGCACTCAATGCAGGAAGATGGGAACTTTTTTTTCCTTCATATGCTTTTGTGTGGTTTAAGTTTCATTTCTTACAATGAACAAATATATTTTATAATATAATTTATGAAGAGAAAATGTCCGATTTATATTTTTGAAACTCAGAAATTTAGAAATTTTAATCTCTTAATATACTGATGACTAATAATATTGTTTCAACTTTGCATTTCTTATTACTTCTCTTTACTAAAATATGAAAATAGATGAGACAGATTTGAGTGCAAGAAAATGAGACATATACCACTCTGCTCCAAAGCAGGAAAAAAAATGCATATACTTAAGAAAGAAAAATTTCCAAAAGGTGAAATTGCAAACGTTTACCTGCTGGTTTCTGTTAAATATTATCAGTGATCTTTATTATCATTAAACATATGTTGAAATTAAGGGTTTTGAGGTTTTCCAAAAAAGGTCACTATTATATATTTAGTAGAATCAGGGACATGACAGACTCAAAAACAAACAAAACCTGGTTGCTCATTTTAATAATATTCTAGAGAATGCTCTTCTGTGTGTGTGTGTGTGGGTGTGTGTGTACATATATATATATATGTATATATATAAATGATCTCACTACAGACATCATAAATACAGGAATATCAGAGGATTTTATTAAAGTGGATTGGCCATAAAATTATAAGTTGTCATTTTTAGGTCTCAGTTTTTACTATCTATACACTTAACTACAAAATAAGGTATGGCTCTTGAATGACGGCATTTATAGCAGAAGGTTAATAGTAACTAACCTTCTAAAAAATACATGTCCATGGAAAAACTTTCAAAATGCACATAATTTCGGTGTCATTTTTAATAGATTTAAATTACATCTATCTGGGGCTAGTAACAGAATTCTTTGGTGGTGGCTCACTATAAGGTATTGTATTGGAAATCTGTAAATTAAGCAACTGTTTCTTATGATATGTGTCATCTTCCTGATTGGCATGTTCATCCAGAGATGTTCTTATATAGCTCTTTAATTCATCAATTCCTTCTCCTGTAATTGCAGAGATGGGGATGATATGTTGGAACTCCATGGTCCTCTCTGGAATCATGTTTTTTTCAAATAAATGCAGAAAATCTGAAACAAGGAACACAAAACTAAGCTGATTTTCATTGTCTTTGAAAGTATATTAAAACTATGTTAGAGGTCTTTATGAATCAAGGTACCATAGTAGTTTTAATTCTTTTCTTCCTTCCCTCATTAATAAGCTCTCAGAAACTTTTATTTTTACAAATGAGAATGGTAAGATTCTTAGCACATGATAGGTGCTTAGCAAATATTTGCTGGCTGAATATATTTTAAACCAAATTAAGTATATATAAAAGATAAATCATACATGATTTACTTACAGAAGCAATAAATTTGCCTTTTTGGAGGAGTTCAATGAAGTCAGGCAACACAGATTTTCTAAGAGACGTATGTATAAAAATAACATCATTCATGATTTGGGATATTGTAGCTTGCCTCAGTACACAAGTAGCCTTTAGCTGCCCTAAACTACAGGCTTATAATCACTAGTGTTAGGAGCCATACTAAAACTGAAAAGAGTGTGGGGACAGTTCAACGGCAGATCATTTCAGATAAGTCCAATCTATCACGCCACAGGGGCTGACAGCTATTATATTACTTTTTCCTCTTCCCTGCCTTCAAGACAATGGGAAGGGAGATGGCACACTGATGGGATGGGTTAACAAGGATATGAACTGAAAGGCTGGACTGAGAGAGACTGGACAAGTCAACATGGAGCTTCATTTCTGAGATTCACACGACCCCAAGGAAGTCCAAAGAAGCTAACTCAGGAATTATCTATATTTTGTTTTATGACAGTCCAAAATAGGCACAAACTCTTGAGTTACCCTCCTTTCCGATACCTCCTCTGAAAGCTCCCTTTTCTGCAAGACCAACTAGCAAATAGATCTAATGACCTCATAAAGCAAGTGACATTAAGGAATAAAAAGTACACAGTAGTTACAGGAGCATGTATATCCTGAAAGTAATTTATTAACTCAAGGACAGTGCCAATACGTAAATTATGCAGGGGAAAGATTTTTGCAAGGGAGAAAGGATCTTCTGGTGCTGTGTGCTAGTCCTAGTACACTATAACTTATTTTCCCCATTTTTATCAGAAGGATAAAAACAGAGAAGTTAGTACCATTTAAAAACATATTAGCGGGGCGCCTGGGTGGCGCAGTCGTTAAGCGTCTGCCTTCGGCCCCGGGCATGATCCCAGTGTTCTGGAATCGAGCCCCACATCAGGCTTCTCCACTAGGAGCCTACTTCTTCCTCTCCCACTCCCCCTGCTTGTGTTTCCTCTCTTGCTGGCTGTCTCTCTCTATCAAATAAATAAATAAAATCTTTAAAAAATAAAATAAAATAAAATAAAATAAAAACATATTAGCCACCTTCCATCCACCTGACTTTCCCTCATTTGTGAAGAGGTCCTCTACTAGACTCAGAAAAATGAAAGCATCACTACTGTAGGATAGGAAGTGTTCTGCAAAGGTCAATATTCAAAACTGTGGAGAGTCCCTTTAAGTTCCTTTACACAAAGTGGTCCATTTAGGAACAAATTTCAAACAAATAAATCCTTTTGCAATAACAGCATCTATTATTCTATGTCACACACACATAGATACTCAAGTTCTTTTTAGAAGATTAGCACTCTTCAGAGTACTTTGCTGGCACTGCAAAGATACATATCTCTTTAGAACTATTTGCTCTGGTTTTAAATTTATGGTGTATGAGGGGAATGAAGGTCTAGAACTTGTGATTATTGTGTATATTAAAGTAAAAGAATTTATAGGTAGATGTTGACTTTCTCCTCTTCTGATCCAAATCCCATTAACTCTTTAAGGGCCCAGTTTAAATTTTACTTCTTCACAATGCCTGGCTTTTCCTTTTGTCTCTTCTAACTTACTGTCCATATCATGCTTCTGAAACTTGATAAGTATTATGTTACAATGTTATTTAAAGTTTCATATTAATGTGTTCTTTCTTCAAACATAATATTTTTAAGAGTAGCAACTGTCAGTTTTCTTTTCCATTGGTTATACCACTTAGCACTCCCTGCACGCAATAGGTAATCATTAAATTGGCATTAAATGAACAAATGGGTATACCTTTAGGATTCTGGAGTTGATGCATCAGTTCATGGAATTTATCCTGAGCACCTGGCAAGTCCATTTTATTAACTGCCAGGAGTGCAGGTTTTGTCTGAAGTTCCTCTTTGTACAACTCCAATTCCTTCAAATCAAAAAAGAAAAACCAAGTAATTTTATTAAAGTATCTATACAGATTACTTATTTAGTAATATCTTCCTTTACTTTGTAGGCCTGGGTAATCTAGAGCCCACTCACATTTCTGAAATGCAATAAACTTCATAACCACAAAATTAAGTGACAAAGAAAATTCATAATATGCTCACTGGCTGGGTCACATGTTAATATCTTATAACTCAAATGACATCCTAGAGACATTGTGATTTGTGCCTAGGGCCAAATACAGGTATTTAGACTTCTGTTAAGCACACTGATAAAATTCAGAAGTAAATAATGACAATCTAATGCTATACTATACATTACTCTTAGAAAAAGTAACTGTGCTTAGGAGTAAAATCTTCATGACTATGGATTAGGCAATGGTTTCTTAGCTATGACACCAATGCACAAGCAAAAGAAAAAACAGACAAAAAGAACTTCATTAAAATGTAAAATTTTGTGCTTCAAAAAATATCATAAAGAAAGTGAAAACAAGGGCACCTGGGTGGCTCAGTTGGTTAAGCATCTGCCTTTGGCTCAGGTCATGATCTCAGTGTCCTGGGATGGAGCCCTGCATTGGGATCCCTGCTCAGCGGGGAGTCTGCTTCTCCCTCTCCCTCTGCCCCTCCCCCTGCTCATGCACTCACTCTCTCTCTGAAATAAATAAATAAAATCTTAAAAAAAAAAAGAAAAAAAAAAGAAAGTGAAGACAAGTGAAATGGGAGAAATATTTGCAAGTCATGTACCTGATAAGGGACTTGTATCCAAAATATACAGAACTCTAACAATAAAAAGACAAGTAATCCAATTTAAAAAATGGGCAAAGAATCTGAACAGACATTTCTCCAAAGACATACAAATGGCTGATAAGCACATGAGAGGATGTTCAACATCATTAGTCACTAGAGAAATGCAGGTCAAAACCCTAATGAAATACCACCTCACCTACCACGATAACTAAAAATAAAAGACACAGACAAAAAACTAGAACTCTGGGGCATCTGGGTGGCTCAGTCATTAAGTGTCTGCCTTCAGCCCAGGGCGTGATCCCAGCATTCTGGGATGGAGCCCCGCATCAGGCTCCTCCGCTGGGAGCCTGCTTCTTCCTCTCCCACTCCCCCTGCTTGTGTTCCCTCTCTCGCTGGCTGTCTCTCTCTCTGTGTCAAATAAATAAATAAATAAAATCTTAAAAAAAACAAAACAAAACTGGAACCCTCACATAACTTGCTAGTGTGATTATAAAATAGTACAGTAGTGCAGCCATTCTGTAAAACTCTGGCAGTTCCTCAAAATGTTAAACATTGATTGACCATATTATCTAGCAATTCTACTCCTAGGTATATATGCCCAAGAGAAATGAAAACATGTCCATACAAAAACCTGTATTCAAATGCTCACAGGAGCATTATTCATAATAGACAAAAAGTGACAGGATATAAGATATACAAAGTCCTGGAGGTAAGCAACATCATGCTGTGTTAGAGAGAATTCATGTGGCTAAGTATAGAAAGTAAGGCAAGATGAGCAGAGATGAACTGCTAGGTAGGAGCCAACCCCTGCCAGACCTCAGAAACCATGTTCAGGGTAAGACTTTAACCGAACAACAGTGGGGACCATTGAAGTGTTTTAAGTAGAGAACAAGCATCAGCTTGGTTCTTTCGCAAAGATCACTCTAGCTGCCATATAAAAAAATGGACTACAGAATGGTATTGTAATAGCATTGTGTAGTGACAGATGGTAGCTACGCTTGCAGTGAGCATAGCTTGATGCATAGAGTTGTTCAATCACTACGTTGCACACACCTGAAAATACTGGAACTTTATGTATCAACTAAATTTCAATTAAAAAAAATGGACTGGAAAGAAGTGTGACTGGAAGCAAGGAGATGACATAAGAATACTAGAGCATTCTAGTGAGGGGGACTGATGATTATAACACTGTGGGAAGACAAGTAGATAAATTTCTGAGAGATTTAGGATATAGGACTGACAGGGCTTAATGCAGGTGGTGAGAAAGATAGAATTGAGACCAACACCCAGGATTCTGGTTTATAAAACCAGTAAATTTCAGTTGTATACATATTAAGTTTGAGAACGTAATGGGACATCCAATGAAAGATACCCATTAGGCAGGTGGTCTAAAGCACAACCAAGAGATGTAGGTATTGGAAACAGATCTGGCAGTCATCAGCATATTAACTCTAACTGAATACTACCTAAAGAATGAACAGAAAAGAGCATACAAAACAGCCTGGGTGGCTCAGTTGGTTAAACGTCTGCTTCTGGCTCAGGTAATGATCTCAGAGTCCCGGGATCAAGCTCCACATCCGGCTCCCCACTTATCGGAGAGCCTGCTTCTCCCTTTGCCCCTCACCCCACTCATGCTCTTTCTCCCGCTCACTCTCTCTCCCTCAAATAAACAAAATCTTAAAAAAAAAAAAAAAAAGACTGAGAAATAGTCTAAAAAGTAGGAATAAAAGTTCAAGCAAGATAAAGTCTGAGAAGTATGTAATAGGGAATTAGAATAAAGGAGGATTTCACTGGTCGTAATGGTTTGAAGCGTGGGTTAATATAGAACTGGAGAAAGCAAGTTTAGATGATTCTTTGACATCAGAGCTTCAAAAAGTAGAGGTGGAATATGCATTTATTCTAATTATCTGTTATTTAATACAGCTCTAAATGCCTATTTATTAGACCAAATACAAAACACAGTAAAACAGAAAACCTACTTTTGTAAGCAGTATTATGGTTTCAAAGGCAGTTCTATATTGAGTTTGAGAAGAAAGCTGAAATCCAGAAATATCGACCTAAAAAAGATGGAAAGAGACAGTCTTTAACATAAAAACAACAGTTATAAATTTCTATGTTTTAAAATGTTTTACTTTCTCAAGCTAAAAATAATTTCCCAATCTATACACTATTGGTAATTCAGTACTTCAAAATAAGTAAGACAAACTGTGGTGTCAAGACAGCCATAATTATTCTGATAAAATTACAATCATTAATTAAATGAGAAACTAGTATAGACAAAACAATTTGTATGTACTATATAGACAATCTCATATAGCTCTAGCACCATCAATGAGGTAGGAAAGAGATACTATATAGCATAGCAGTATGTTGACAATCTTAAGGAATTAAACCTTGACAAGTATGGTTAAACTTACATCTGATATAGTAATCCCATTTCCACTCTGTATTATAAACAAAGATTACTTACTATATTTGACCCCATTTAAACACTTCGTGGAGTAACATATTATACTACCTTATCTTTAAATATTATTATAAAAAGTTTCTAGGAAAACTAAACACATTGATTTTCACATTCATTTCAACATTACATTGGTACACATATGACTTACAACAAACAGTAGTTGTCTAGTTCTTTCTACATGCTTGAGGAATTTGTGGCCCATTCCTTTGTTCATATGTGCTCCTTCTATTAAACCAGGAAGATCAGCTACTGATATCTAATACAAAGTCAAATAGTTTGATAAAAAAGAAAACAATTACATCCCCAAATTTTCATATTTCAAATACAGTTACTAGTTTGTGATTACCATTTCATCTTTATAAAGCCAAGATATTAAGAATCAAAACCCTTTGTTATCAGAAATTAAGAGTCCCATTTTTACTTACTAATCCAACAATTTAAGAATTCTAGGGAATAGTTTAACATTTATTAATCACATAAATTCTCTTTAGAATTCCATCAATTATATTGTTCAATATGAACCTGTCACAGAATTTCAACTTTCTGAATTCTTAAAAGTATAGAAGAATATTAATTCAGCAGTGACTTAGAATAGCTCTGTAGTTTCAAATTTCTAAATTCCATATATAACTGATTTTGTGGTACCAATGTTCCTTTTCTGTTTATGTTCTACCAGAAGGACTACTGACCATTTTTGAAAAGTAAAGGATATAAGGTTCTTATAACTCCCTTTTGAAGTTATTAACTGTTAGTCTACATTTGTGGTTTTCAAACCTGACTGCACATTATAAATACCCAGGGATCTTTTATACAGTAGAGATACCCAGGCCTTCCCCCAAGGAATTGGTTTCAAATCTCTGGGGCCCAGGCTTCATTTATCATTGTTATTCTGAAGGCACCCAGTTAATTCTGATGTGCAGTAAGGGATGAGAAGCACTGCTCTTCACACACTGCCCCTGTACAGGATTTCAGAATTTTAAAGGAAATTGTGACTATGTGACAAAGCAGTCACACAGACAAAATACAACAGAGGTCTCATGTCCCGAAAATATTTTTTTTCATGTCCTGAAATTTTGTTTGTAGGTTCTCCACTGAGATTTTTGCTATTGAAAATTGAGTTTCCCTTAAATTTTACAAAGTTCTCTTTTCCTCTAAATATTGTTCTCCATATTCACATTATTTATTATTTTACTTATTATTCTATATAATAGAATATTATATATTGCTGAAGTTTTTAAACTTTCTATTGTTATATAAGTATTATAAATGAATATAAATCTTTTATATCTCATTGATATATCATCACCTTGTAAATGTAATGTCCCTGTAAATATAAAACCAAAGTATAAATGTAATATAAAGTCCATACTTTACATTAGGGTTCACTCTTGGTGTTGTCCATTCTATGGATTTTGACAAATGTATTATCATCCTGTACCTACCATTATCATATGAATAACGAATAATAACTGAATGTCACACAGTTAGAACCATACTGTATGTAGCCTTTTCAGATTGGCTTCTTTCAGTTAGTAATATGCATTTAAGGCTCTTCCATGTCTTTTCATGCCTTCACAGCTCAATTCCTCTTAGTCTTACATAATATTCCATTATTACCATTTATTCATCCATTCACCTACTGAAGGACATCTTGATTGCTTCCAAGTTTTGGCACTCATGAACAAGACTGCTACAAACATCCATGGGCAAGTTTTTGTGTGTATATAAGTTTTTAATTCATCTGGGTAAATACCAAGGAGCATAAATCCTTATCATACATTACACATTTAAAAAAATTTTGTTACTTTCCTTTGTTATTTGTTTTTACTCTAATTATTCAAGAGATCTATAGTTATTCCTTATGAATGAAAAACAAATTTTAATAGCTAGACCAGAATCCCATTCAATTAAAGAAATTTTTTTTAGAAAGAGAAAGCTGGAATAAAGTCAATTCCATGAACTTTAGAAAATGTTTTTAGGAAACAAAAATCAATAATCAAATATTGCAGTAAAATATGGACTTGCAACGAGAACAGAGATCAAAGAGATAAAGATGATTCTATGCTGTAATGATAAACCGGGTCTAAACTTTGGAAGGACAAAAGGTTGTATTTTTATGCAATATTTTACAATGATTGTGCTCAGCAGAATTGATTCGATCATGGTCTCATTTACCAAAAACAAAATTGTGCTACTTTCCCCCCCTCAACACCACAGAAACAATCAAATATTACAAAGTCCAAGTACCAAAAGCAAGTACTTTCACTTCTAAGCAAGTGTCTTACTTTAAAAATACTCACCTGTTTGAAATCATTATACATAATCTTTCCAAGTTGAGGCTTTAATGTTGTAACTAAAAGAATAAAAAAAAATAAATTAAAGCTAGAATAAAGGCTGGTACTCTCAAAACTGTCTTAGCATTATGTATAAAATAAATAATACTTTTTTTTTTTAAGATTTATTTATTTGACAGAGAGAGACAGCCAGCGAGAGAGGGAACACAAGCAGGGGGGTGGGAGAGGAAGAAGCAGGCTCCCAGCAGAGCAGGGAGCCTGATGCAAGGCTCGATCCCAGGAACCTGGGATCACACCCCTGGGCCGAAGGCAGACACTTAACAACTGAGCCACCCAGGTGCCCCAATAATACTTCTTTTTTGTAAACAATTTAATTCAGATCATGCTCTCATTTGTTGAAATGAAAAATACAATTATAATCTGCACAGGCATAAATCTAATATAATTAGTGGGCTTCAAAGTTCTTTGGTTATAGTTTAAGGAGCATGATAAAGGTGCTGGTGGGTAGAACAGAATATAGGTTTCTATCACTGGGTCTGCAGGTGAAATTTGTTTAGTCCTTTCTCATTCATTTATCCTCAAGCCTCATCAATCCTGCACTAGCCTCCTTCCTATGACTCTGAACTTTTGTTCCTCTTTCCTTCTCAAGAGGCCCTGTATTATAACAATAAATAACTGGCCATGTAATTTATAGCAATTAGCCTCAAATTAACTCTACTTCATCAGAGTTTAATTTTAGAATGGCTTAATTGTATTTTCCAGGTTAATGGATGTTTCTATATCTTTTTGTTTAATGATGGCAGAGATTCTATCATATTTATTCATTACTTGGTCTAAGCATCCATTATATTTCATCTAGCTACTGCAATAGCCTAACTATTCTTCCCAGATGCATTTATGTCCCACACTGATCCATTTTCTACATTATATGCAGAGATCTTTTTGAAAAGCAAATCTAACCATTTATCATTTAAAAGGCTATCAGCTGCTCTTTAGATAAAAGAGCAAATAAAGCCTACCTGGTCTATATGATATGGTCTCTACTTAATCTCCTGCCTCATCAATTCCCTCTTTCCCTTACTACATGTTCTCTAGACACACAGATCTCCCTGCCACCACAGAGCTACTTCCTCTGACTGAAGCATCTTTCACATCCACTGTCTGTCACTGATTAACACATGTATTCTTCACACCTGAGTCCTAGCATCACACTTTCCCAAAGAAGTTTAAAGCAGCTACCTACACTCTTTCATAGAATCATAATATATTGCCCCCATAGTCAGGCGTGATATATGTGCCTTCCCCTACTAGTACGTAAGCTCAGTAAGAGTCAGAACAGTATCTGTTTTTGCTTACCAGTCTTTGTTTCTCCAGAACCCACTGCAGTTCATGGAAATAAATACTTGCTAAATGAATGAAAGAACAGTGCTTGATAAAGCGTAGGTGCTCATAAAATCACAACTAAATCAAATAAATGATTATGCAAAGGAGAAATAAATGCAAAAAAGCAAGTGTCTAACAAGGACTAAAACCTTTTTGAAGGCTAAATAGATTTCAAGGATTAATGGGAAATGCATGTATTCTATCAGCCAAGAGTTTTCAAACTAAGGCTACCTCAGAGTTGTCACTTTATTCATACTCAAAGAAAGATTAGTCTTTAAAAATTTACCTCCACATATTAAAATACACAACAAATGATACTTACATGCATAATCTGCAATTGCAGGTTTTGCATGAGAAACCTGACTTAGCAAAGAGGATTTTCCAGCATTTGGGAATCTGAAATGAAAAAATAATGCATTAAAACAAATATTAGTTATTATTAATAATACTTGCTTATCTCTGAATTTCTAACATTTCAGGAAGTAGATTTCTTGAATATTTCTGGGAATAAAAGTAGACTATAAATTAAAAATAATCCTGAAAAACTTGAATGAAATACACATATGAAAAACGTAAAGATAAATTCATGCGGACACTAGAGATGTTTTAGTATTGGGAGTAAATAATTCAATTATCTTAAAAAAACCTACAAATCATGGAAAAACAAAAAGACTAATAACAATACCAGCAATCCACTAATTCTAGCCAAACAATGACAAAATATTACTTATATTGCTTTATAGATTTTTCTTTAATATGTTTTATATGGACTTTTTCAAATACATACAAAAGTAGAGAGAAGTAATGAATCTCACTTAACAATTTCCTAGCTTCAACAAATAATACATTCCCAACACTTTTTTTTAAAGCTGGTTTGTACAGGGATTCACCTAAGGTCCGTGTATTACAATTGGTTAATGTATCCCTTAAATTTCTTTTGGTAAAGGTCTCCCCCCCCATTTGGTTTCCCCTTTGCAATTTTATTTCATTTATTTTTTAAAAAAGATTTATTTATTTGAGAAAGAGAGAGCATGCATGTGCTGCAAGTGCAAGCAGGGTGAGGGGCACAGGGAGAGAGAGAATCCTCAAGCAGACTCCCTGCTGAGTGTGTAGCCCCACACGGGGCTTGACCCCAGGACCCTGAGACCATGACCCTAGTCGAAATCAAGAGTAGGCCACTTAACTGACTGAGCCACTTAGGCACCCCTGCAATTTTATTTTTAAGGAAACTGGGTCATTTGTCCCATAGCGTATCTTTCCCATAGTCTGGATTTTCTTTTGCTGACACTCCCATGATGTCCTTTAGCATGCTCCTTTGCCCCAGTTTTTCTATAAATTGTTAGTTTGAGATAAAGCCTTGATCAGGTTCAGTTTTGATTTTTTTTTTTCCTGAAAGATTACTTCATAGTTGGTTGGCCTGCTTTTTAAACTGAGTAATATAAGGTGAACACAGTGGGCACAGTGTAATTTACTTGTTAGGCATTTAGGTTACCTCCAATTTTTTACTATTATAAATAACATTGCAAAAAAAATGTATGCAGCTAGAAGGACATATACCAACATTAACAGTCACCCCTAAGTGGTGGAATTAATAGTTAACTACTTTTTTCTTTCAGCAAATTTTCTTTCAGCATTATTTGTCTAGCTTTTAAAACTTTAAATACTACAGTGATTATCCTTGAACATTTTTTTAAAAGACTACTTATTTGAGAGAGAGACAGAGAGAGAGGGTGTGAGCACACGAGCAGGGGGGAGGGGCAGAGGGAGAGGGAGAAGCAAACTCCCTGCTGAGCAGGGAGATGGATCCAGGGCTCAATCCTAGGACTCTGAGGTCATGACCTGAGCCAAAGGCAGAGAGGCTTAACCGACTGAGCCACCCACACGACCCTATCCTTGAACTTTTACATATACCTTTAATCTCTTTCTTGAGATACCTTTTTTGATGAGAAAATACTGAATTACAATATAATTAAAATATATATTGTTTTTAAGGCTTTGATTTTATTGCCAAATTTGCCTTAGGAAAGGCCCACCATAAATGAAAGAAAGTACAAGGAATGAGAGTCACTTAAGAGATGATTTCCTCAATTCCATTGATATTTTCATTACGTTTATCCAAACAAAATTTATTAATCATTAACTTGTACCAGGCAATATACTAGGTATCAGAAATGCAGCAATCAATGAGACAAATGTGATCTCTGTCTTCACAGCTTTCATTCAAATTAGAGAAAGCTCTTCTTACAAAACATGCCAAACTTTCACTTGGAATAATGGTGTAATATTTTGGGAATATTAACCTGAAGTTCTATAAAAGTTTATAAGCTCTTTTAACATTCAAAAGAAACCTAATTAAAGTATCTCATTAAATATATCTTCCTATAATGAATTTAAAATAAAATTAGGTGAGATTTTTTTAATGACTCCTTTTCCTGTGGAAATACAGTATTGTCTTAGATCTTATTATACCCAGGCCCTTGTAACTTTTTGAAATGCAAACTGCAATAATTTTTATTCATGATTATCCCTAACTAGACTTGCTTATTTCTTTCCATTATCCTCATAGTTTCATAATAGTATTAAATGCAGAAAAATGCCAGCAACTAATTCCAAAGAGATCAAAATATAAGAAGAAAAAGGATGCTAATGGTTGATGAAATGATAATTGAGATTTTTTCCTGAAAAGTACTTAATAAAAATGTTAGAGGCTGAAATCCAACCTATGCAAAGATCAGATTGGACAACAGTACAAATACGTTAGTTATAGGGACCTTTCCTCTAAGGGTTCAGTTCAATCCTGAAACGAGCAAGCAGGTATCTGTTTATGCTGGTACTCATGGTAGTAACTTGTTAAGAATAGTTGCCTAATTTAAAAGCACCAAAATACATACATTAAGAATTGTACTTAAGAAACTTGATGCTTAAAAAAAGGAACTTGATGCTTTAATTATTGACTGTAATATCAAACCCACTTCTAAAGAGCTTAGTATTTCACTATATGTACTCTCCAGTAAGTTGGCAATGTAATGATGATGATGATGATGATGACAGCAGCCACCATTTACTAAGCATTCATAAATCCAAGGCATGTGTTGTGCTGCAAACGTGTTATCTTATATTTTAGCAACATCTCCAGCCACTATTAAAAATGAGAAAACAAAGGCTTAGAGACATTCTAAAACTTATCCAAGACCTTCCAGGTGGTCTCCAGAGGATATGAGATTCTAACCCAAATAGTCTCTCACTTGAGTCTCCCATTCTCACCCCACCTTTACTACTCAGCCTTGTCAGGCACTTCTTAGTCTGCAGAGGTGTTTCCATGGAACTTGAAACACATTTTTGTATGGGATAGACCGGTGATGGGTAGTAAGGAGGGCACATATTGCATGGTGCACTGGGTGTTATACACAACTAATGAATCATCGAGCCTTACATCGAAAACCGGGGATGTACTGTATGGTGACTAACATAATATAATAAAAAATCATTATTAATAATAAAAAAAAAAAAGAAACACATTTTTGTAACAAATGAGACTGTGAATGGCTAGATTCTCAGTCTTGTCCACAAAACCCTACTAAGCCTACAACATTGTGAAAAATATACATTATTACAGAAACTATGCCTGATAACTATGTTTTATGGAAAAGACTAACTGCAAATGGCAAGCTTGAACACCAGGATCACATCTTTATAATGTCAGCAGGAATAGGGCCTTTATGAATTCGAAGCCCCTGATATTAAGCCCTAGTAGCTAGACAGGCATGGCAAGAGGTGAGGGATTCAGACTAATGACTCTGGTAAAGAAACAGTGAGATGGCTGACATGGTAGATAAAGAGAGTTAGAAAGAAGCTATGTAAAGCGAGGAATGGAACTGGAAGTTTGAAGTAGAGCCAGCAATAAGGCAGTGTTCCCTACCTTTTTCTTAGGTGTACCATGTGACTACCATGTAATGCTGCAGTGGGGCCGGGCAGAGAGGGAGAGAAGAAATGCAAAGTTGAAGTCCTCCCTTCCTTTACCTACTTTCTATCTTGCTATCTATCCCCCTAGTCAGGTGCCAGCACTGCAACCCCGACAGCTAAACAGCATTGTTTGATGAAACAATGGAAGCCTGTGAAAGAGGACAACGTTGTGGGGTCTACAATACTGAGAATGGACAGACCCTAGGCAGAGCATGAAGGACAGGGAAACAGTCACAGTGAGATCCAAATTGGTGCTCAATAGTGTCTAAATCTGATGGTTGAGACTCTCTGTATTGGCTGTTAACCACCTGATCAACAATATAGCGATACCTCTATTAAGACTTATAAGAATATCTCAATCATTTTTTCTCTTTTTATTTCCTCCTATACACTTCATAAAATGTGGTTTGGAATTTTAATTTTATTCCTTACCATCTGGTAACATTCTTTCACCTTCCTATACTACTGCATTTGACTGATTTTTCTTTTTTGATTCATTCTCTACCATTCCCACTAGCCTACTCAACTGTTACGATTTTCCTTTCTTTTTATAAATAAATATTAATTGTGAAGCTCTGTTTGCAATGGTACAATAACTATATTTAGCAGCATCCTCAAAGTATACAAACACACAAATTCTATAAATAACACTGGTCCCAAATTACCATTTGTATTTGTCTCCTACTCATGAACTCTCTCTCTGAAATTATAAAAATAAAAATACAAATGATACTTACCCCACTAGGCCTATATCAGCTATAAGTTTTAGATCGAGGTGAATGATTCGTTTCTGGCCTTTCAGTGGTAAGAAATTAGTGAGTAATTTTCCTCCAAGACCTCCTTCAGCTACCAAAATTCTGTCTTTCTCTTTATTGAGTTCTCCTTAAAAAGACAGAGAAAGATACTTAGAACAAAGATTACTAAGTGAAGCTAATCACTAATGACATTTTTGTTTAGAAACAGATGCCAGGGGCGCCTGGGTGGCTTGGTTGTTAAGCATCTGTCTTTGGCTC
The DNA here is from genome assembly GCF_024610735.1 of Ursus americanus. Classification (NCBI taxonomy): domain Eukaryota; kingdom Metazoa; phylum Chordata; class Mammalia; order Carnivora; family Ursidae; genus Ursus; species Ursus americanus. The sequence continues at coordinate 71,080,046 of NC_142129.1, forward strand.
AGGGCGTGATCCCGGCATTCTGGGATCGAGCCCCACATCAGGCTCCTCCGCTGGGAGCCTGCTTCTTCCTCTCCTACTCCCCCTGCTTGTGTTCCTTCTCTCACTGGCTGTCTCTCTCTCTCTGTCAAATAAATAAATAAAAACTTAAAAAAAAAATAAACAGATGCCAAAAAATTCCAACTTATAAATCTCAAGAGCTGTATCTTTACAATAATCTTAAATCTAGCAGTAAAGTTTGAACAACTTTTTAAAAAAAGAATTATTATTTGAGAAAGAGGGAGCTTGAGTGAGCACATGCACGCTAGTGGGGGAGGGGCGGGGAGAGGGAGAATCTCAAGCAGACTCCCTGCTGAGCAAGGATCTTGACACAGGGCTTGATCCCAGGACCCCAAGATCATGACCTGAGCTGAAATCAAGAGTCAGACACACAACCAACTGAGCCACCCAGGTGCCCCTTGAACAACTTTTTTTCCCACTTGAACAACTTTTTATATAAAGTTTTCAAAATCTCTTATAAATTAGCAGTTGAAATAGTTTTTAAAAAACTTAAAGACGAGTTATTCTCCACAGTTCCCAAACAATTTTAGAAAATATGTACATTTTCACAACCTTAGAAACTACAATACACTTACCTATAATTTTACCATTTTCATCAGTTACTGAAATACCCACAGGTACAGGAATTTCACAATCTTTTCCTTTAGACCCTTTCAGTGCACTAACTCTACAAAAAAATAAAGCTAAAATTAAAACAGGGAAAACCCACTATATTACCTGGACTGTATTCAAGCAAATATAATGGTTTATAAAGACCAGCAACCAACTTTTCTTGTTAATGTAGATGTTAAATGGCCAAATAGAGGAAGAGAAAATTATCCCTATTTTTTTGCATTTTAGACTACCATATAAAAACAATAAAAATAAGTAATAAAAACAAGTAACAATAATAATAAGTAATGATTTAAGTTACCAAGCTAACCGCCAAGTCATTTTAACTCATAATGAACTAAAGTATTATATGCCTAAAATGGAGAGATCATTTCTATAACACAAATAAGCTAGAAAAAAATGGAAAATCCATTAAATAACAAACTTTTAACAAGCTGACCTCAAATAAGAGTACTTTAATTATAAGAGACTCATCTAGTTACTTTCACACTGCTCATGATAGAATTAATTGGTATAAACTTTGAACTAGCAATTCTACTTCTGGAAATTAATCCTAAAAAAATTAACTGAACAATCATGTAAAACACTATATACACAAGGATGTATATTACATTGTGACTGTAACAGTGAAAAAAGTCTATAATTACCTAAATAAATGAATGCCAAAAAAATTGTTATTTCCAGTAGTATATTAGTATGCAGCCATTCTGAACAATTCTCTGGCATGGAAAAAAATGCTAAGAGAAAAGAAAAGGTTGGAAAATATTGTGCTCTCATCTTTGTACCCCCAAGTTTTACATACATGCACATAATTACAAGCTAACTGCCACAAGTCACTTTGCATAAACATATAGAAAAAACTTAGAAAAGTCAAGAAAAGGTGAATAGTGGTTATCTATGGGTAGAAGAATCACAGGTGATTGACTTTCTTTTTCCAAATTTTTAAATTTTATCTGGTATTTTTAAAATGAGCTTGAATAACCTTTATATAGAGATAAGATGAAGAAAAATATACAAACAAAAAGATTATACAATTATATAATGATAACCATATTAAGGCTATTACATAATTATCTACCACTTACTCAGCCAGTATGTACCAGGCACTATTAAAAGCTTTATTTAGATTAGCTTAAGATTCATGACAATCCTATGAAATAGGTAGTTATTTAAGTTTTTAAATTCCAGTTAATTAACATACAGTATAATATTGGTTTCAGGTGTTCAAAATCAACACCTACACATAATGCCTTGTGCTCACCACAAGTGCACTCCTTAAACCCTATCACCTATTTCACCCATCCTCCCCAACCTACCTATCCTCAGTAACTGTCAGTTTGCTCACTATAGTTAGGAGTCTATTTCTTGGTTTGCCTCTCTCTCTCTCTCTTTTCCCCTGTGCTCATTTATTTCTTAAATTCTACATATGAGTAAAATCATATGGTATATATTTGTCTTTCTCTGACTGAGAGTATTAGTATTATCCTCTCTAGCTCATCCACATCCTTGCAAATGGCAAGATCTCATTCTTTTTTATGGCCAAATAATATTCCATTGTATATGTATACTGTATCTCCATTCATCATTTAATGGACATTTGGGCTCTTTCCGTAATTTGGATATTGTTGATAATGCTGTTATAAACATCAGGGTGCGTGTATCCCTTCGAATTAGTATTTTTGTATTTTGGGGGTAAATACCCAGTAGTGTGATCACTGGGTCATTGGGTACTTCTATTTTTATATTTTTGAGGAACCTCCATATTGTTTTCCAGAGTGGCTGCATCAGTTTGCATTCCCACCAATAGTGTAAGTTCCCCTTTCTGTGCATCCTCGCCAAAACCGGTTGTTTCCTCTGTTGTTAATTTTTGCCATTCTGATTGGTGTGAGGTGATATCTCATTGTAGTTGTTATTTGTAATTCCCTGATGATGAGTGATATTGAGTATGTTTTCATATGTCTGTTGGTCATCTGTATGTATTCTTTGGAAAAGACAGGTCTTCTGCCCATTTTTTAACTGGGTTATTTGTTTTTTGGGTGTTGAGTTTTTGTAAGTTCTTTATATATTTTGGATACTAACCCTTTATCAGATATGTCATTTGCAAATATCTTCTCACTCCATAAGTTGCTTTTTAGTTTTGTGGACTGTGTGCTTCACTGTGCTTTTCATTTTTATGAAGTCCCAATAGTTTATTTTTGCTTTTGTTTCCCTTGCCTCAGGAGACAATCTAGTAAGAAGTTGCTATGGCAAAGGTCAAAGAGGTTACTGCCTGTGTTCTTCTCTAGGATTTTAATGGTTTCCTGTCTCACATTTAGATCTTTAATCCATTTTGAATTTGTTGTTGTGTATGGTGTAAGAAAGTAGTCCAGTTTCATTCTTTTACATGTTGCTGTCCAGTTTTCCTTACATCAACTGTTGAAGAAACTGTCTTTCTTCCATTGGATACTCTTTCCTGCTTTTTCCAAGATGAACTGACCTATAGTTGTAGGTTCATTTCTGGGTTTTCTATTCTGTTCCACTGATCTATGTGTCTGTTTTTGTGCTAGTACCATACTGATCACTTGATCACTACAGCTTTGTAATATAACTTGAAGTCCAGAATTGTGATGCCTCCAGCTTTGCTTTTCTTTCTCCAAGATTGCTTTGGCTATTTGGGATCTTTGTTGGTTCCAAAGAAATTCTAGGATTATTTGTTCCAGCTCTGTGAAAAATACTGTTACTATGTTGATAGGGATTGCATTAAATGTGTAGATTATTTTGGGTACTATAGACATTTCAACACTATTTGTTCTTCCAATCCATAAACATGGAATATTTTTCCATTTCTTTGTGTCCTCTTCAATTTCTTTCAACAGTATTTTATAGTTTTCAGAATACAGATCTTTTACCTCTTTAGTTAGGTTTATTCACAGGTATCTTATGTTTTTTGGTGCAACTGTAAATGGGACTGTTTCCTTGATTTCTCTTTCTGCTGTTTCATTATTGGTATATAGAAATGCAACAGATTTCTGTACATTGATTTTGTATCCTGTGACTTTACTGAATTCGTGTATCATTTCTAGCAGTTTTTTTGGTAGAGTTTTACAGGTTTTCTACATAGAGTATCAGGTCATCTGCAAATAGTAAAAGTTTGACTTCTTCCTTGCCGATTTGAATGCCTTTTATTTCTTTTTGTTTGATTGCTGTGGCTAGGACTTCCAGTACTGTATTAACTAACCGTGGTGAGAGGGGACATCCCTGTCTTGTTCCTGATTGTAGAGGAAAAGCTCTCAGATTTTCCCCATTAAGGACAGTATTGGCTGTGGTTTTTTTGTATATGGCCTTTATGATGTTGAGGTATGTTCTCTCTAACCCTCCTTTGGTGAGGGTTTTTATCATAAATGGATGTTGTACTTTGTCAAATTGCTTTTTCTGCATCTTTTGGAAGGATCATATGGTTATTATCCTTTCGTTTATTAATGTGGAATTTCACGTTGATTGATTTGCAAATATTGAGCCACCCTTGCAGCCCAGGAATAAATTCCACTTGGTCGTGGTGAATGATTCCTTTAATGTACTGTTGGACTTGACTTGCTAGTATTTTGTTGAGAATTTGCATGCATGTTCATGAGGGATATTGATTTATAGTTCTTTTTTAGTGCAGTCTCTCGTTTTGGTATCAGGATAATGCTGGCCTTATAGAATGAATTTGAAAGTTTTCCTTCCATTTCTATTTTTTGGAAAAGTTTGAGAAGAATAGATATTAACTCTTCTTCAAATGTTTGGTAGAATTCACCTAGAAAACCATCTGTCCCCAGACTTTCATTTGTTGGGAGTTTTTTCATTACTGATTCAACTTTTCTGCTGGTTATCAGTCTGTTCAAGTTTTCTGTTTCTTCCTGTTTCAGTTTTGGTAGTTTATATGTTTCTAGGAATTTATCCATTTCTTCCAGGTTGTCCAATTTGTTGGCATATGGTTTTTCATAATATTCTTTTAGAATTACTTATATTTCTGTGGTATTGGTTGTTATTTCTCCTCTCTCATTTGTGATTTTATTTATTTGGGTCCTTTCTCTCTTCTTTTTCATAAGTCTGGCTAGGGGTTTATCAATTTTATTAATTTTTTCAAAGAGAACTAGGTACTATTATTATCCCTATTTTATAGCTGAAAAACAGACACTTATACAGATCTTGAACACTTTAAAGGTATTTACATGTTGAAGGCATGGCTTCTTCAGAGGAGTAGTTTTCTCAGTTGCAACTCAATAAGAAATAATAGTCATTGATACATATGTATATGTATACACATATATATGTACACACACAAATTCATATATATGACTTTAAAGTTTTGTGAGACCGTACTTACTATGTGATACGTGATGTTTCCTATTCTACTTTGTATATGAAATCTAATAAATTGATTTTATAACCCTAAGGCAATGTTTTTCAAAATGCAGTCATAACCAGCATTTAAAACAAGATAGGTGATTCCTGTACAACAATATGAATGTAGTACAATGCCACAGAGCTGTACATGTTAAAATGGTAAATTTTGTGTTATGTATATTTTCCTAAAGTAAAGGAAAACAACAACGTATGATATACCACACAACAGAAAATAGAGATAACATACATGCTTGGGTAAAAATGTAAAATGTTTCTCAGTGTGGGTGGCAACAAAAATGGTTTGAAAGTACCATATTAAAGAATTGAAAGACACAGTCTAAAAACACTAGTTTAGAATACTTAAAAGGAAGTCTAATAGTTGAGCTCTTTTTCCCATGATTAACTTCTTCATATCCCAAAAACTAAAGCACATGAACAAATCTTTCAAGGAGAAGAAGAGAAGGGAGTTAAGATTTATACTCAATAGGGAACAAATCTCTTCAGACGGAATTAAGTGAGCTTTGTTTGAAAAACAGAAAATGAGGGGCGCCTGCGTGGCGCAGTCGTTAAGCGTCTGCCTTCTGCTCAGGGCGTGATCCCGGTGTTCTGGGATCGAGCCCCACATCAGGCTCCTCTGCCTGCTTCTTCCTCTCCCACTCCCCCTGCTGTGTTCCCTCTCTCACTGGCTGTCTCTCTATCAAATAAATAAATAAAATCTTTAAAAAAAAAAAGAAAGAAAGAAAAACAGAAAATGAGAAGGTGGGGGTAGGTGCGAAGGGGGAGACCGTACTGATAAAGGTTGGTTGTTTGGGGTAAAGACACAGACTGGTTAGAAAGCACATTCTTGAGGTAAAATGGGGGATAAATTAGGCAACGTGTAGATACCAGTATATAAAAAAACTCCCCTGTATTAAATATTAAACTCCAAATACATATTTCAAAAAGTTAAAATATCAATCTATTCTCAAATCATTTATGATTTTAACTAACTTATACAAAGATTTTGCACTGAAATTTACAAAGCAATACCTTAAGATCACAGCATGATATACCGTACCCCACTGTATGAGTTCATCTTTGAGTCTACTACATGTAAGATATTGTTTTGGTATCTTGTTTATACTTGATCCTCAAAAAGGGTGTGAATTGAACAAAATGGACACTATCTCTGTTACCATTGCAAAATGAAAATAAATGACAGCTCAATTTCATCAATCCAAGAGTCTCAGCCTTTGGTTCTATAGCCAGAAACAAAACGTTATATAAGGTAACTTGCAAAGTACTTGTAGATTTCTGAATATTGATAAAAAACAACATTGAACAACTGATTATAAAAATAACATTGAACACTGTATGCCATAGTGGGCCACAAAAATGCATCTCTTTGACCTGACTGCAGGGAACATAAATGACCTATGGCCCCAGCTGGTGTGCTCTGAAATCTTAAAGAGCTGATGTTTCCCACAGTCTACTTCCAGCCAACAACTGGGTACAGCAGGGTTACTAAGGCAGCCCCTTTGTAGGAGACAAGGATTCCTCTGATGGGCAACTTCCGTTTAAGAAATCCATTAGCTTTGCCTAAACTTTCTTAGAATTGCACAACGGACTAAAACTTCGCCCTTCCCTCTCTCCTTCATAAGGCTTAGACTTGCACAGTGGTCAGACAACTTTCCCAACATCCTTGAGGTCCCTCCCCAGTTTGCCTTTATAGGTGTTTTCCCAATAAATGTCTTGCTCATCACATCCTACTTTGGTACCTGCTTCTTGTAGGACCCAAATAGAGACATATGACAGCATGATTCATAAAACTAAAATAATTCATTCAAATTCTGGCATTCAGTAAGTTTATTCAACTTCTTGGCTTAATTTACCTGAACTGCACAAGATAAATAAGACTGTTATCTCCTCCTCCTCTAAATTCTTCCCTAGCTTCCATGACACTAAGTCTCTCCTAACTCTCTCTGTTAGATCACACCTTCTGTTTCTTTTCCTTAAATGTTGGTGAATAACAGAATTTGATCCTCAATCCTTTTCTCTTCTGTAATGCACTTACCCTAGTCCATGCTTACAATCAATAAATTTATCTCTGGGCCTGATCATATTGCTGAATCACAGACCTGTATTTCAAGTGCTTGCTGACATCTCCAACGGCCCTTCAAACTCCCTTTTTCTACATCTCAGTTGCCACTTTTTACCATAATCCTTCTCAAAGAATGATACTATCATCTACCCACTCCTCAAGTCAAAACCAAGAAGTCATCCTTGATTTATCATTCTCTTTCAATACTTCATCAATCATGAAGTCTTATTTATTTAATATAGTTCTAATCCATCTATTTCTGTCAATCTAATTCATCATTCAACTAATGTTAACTGAGCATCTACTATGTACCAATCACTGTACTACATATCTGGGAAGAAATGATGATCTAAATTGTTATGTTCCCTGCCCTCATGGACCTCAATGGTAGTCTGTAAGAGAGCAGACATTAATCAAATACATGAGAAAATGGAAAATTGTATCTGTGACAAGTCTTATGAATTAGAACTTACACATGTGAGTTCATATGGGAATTCTGACCTAATCAGGGAGATCAGGAAAAACTTGAGCTTAAATCTAAAGGATTCATAGGAGGCAGCTGGACGATGGGGAGGAAAAAGCATTACAGAAAAGATAACACAAACAAAGGCCCAGTGATAGAAGACAAATACCAATACAAGATAGTAAAAGAAAGCCAACACGGCTGGAATGCAGAAAACACAGAATGTAGAGGGAGATGAAACTAGAATGATGGGTAGAGGCCAGACACTGTGAACATCATCATTTCTGAAATGTTGCAATATTCTCCAAATTGATCTCCTGTCTCTAGTCTCAATCAATATCTCCAATCCATTCTTTAACCAATTATCCCTACAGTGATTTTTCTAAGACACTAATTTATTAATGTCACTTGCCCATTTAAAATCCTTCAATGGCTCCCCATCACTCTAAGATAATCTTCAAATTCTGTAACACGGCATAACAGGCTCTCCATGATCTGGACTATAATGTCTTTACTTTAAAATAAGCCACCCCATTTGTACCACAGTTATGCTAGAAATAAGTATTATTTCACCAAGCAGTTCATTCCCTCCTAATGCACTGCCTTTATAAATGTTGTACACTTGCCAACACACATTTTCCTGCCTTGATTGTCTGGCAAAGTTCTATTCCCCTTTCAAGACTGGGTTCAACCACCACTTCCAAAATATAGGTAAGTAAGATTTTTCTTCAATTTCTTTGTAACAAAAGAAAAAGTTCTTTTCATATTTTGAGGGCAGCATAATAGCGTTTTGATGTCACAGAGAGAAGACCAAAACAAGCCAAAGGAAAACACACAAGGGATTTATCAGGAAATGGGCTCTAAATCTTAAGATCCCAGCAGAACTATTGGTGATGGTGGGGTGGGTAGAACAGTTGAGATTTAAAAAAGGTTTCCTAAAGATTGCTAAAAATTTAATTTTAGAAGAAAACAGTGGAGATTCAGATCATTTTCTGTTTTCACAGAGAAGTGCAAAAGAATATAAACAGACACTGAGAGAAGAAAAAGATAAAAATGTTAAAAAACTCCAAAACACTCTTTAGTATCTACCTTTTATCTTTACTAGAGTTGAGACGATTATTGTAGACTCTTGCTCATTTACAAACATAGAATATAATTTACTTCAAATTGCCAATTCAATTTTGATCTTCTAACTTTTTTTCCTCTGGGAGGGATTAATTTTCTAAAATCAAAGTCATTCAGTAAATACTTACCGACTATTTGCTCCTTCTCCAGCCACAAACCGTTTCTGAGGATATTTGTCTTTAAGTTGTTTTAAAGTCATTTTGTTATGGGCTACAACCCAGACGTCACCACCTTTTCCACCTTCTCCACCTAAACGAGGGTAACCCATTCCACCACTTCCTCCTCTGGTGAAGAGTCTTAGGTTATCAATGAAGTTTCCATACTTAAAAAAGAGAGAGAAAGAGATCATTTGTATACCAAACGTGCTTACCAACCTAGAACTCCTAATCCTTTGTTACCACTAAAGCTCCTAAAAAACTCAATATTGGCTTTCTGAATGTCATACCCATAATCTTTTCTTAGTTCACCTCTGGGCTGACCTCCCTTTCCCATTTGATTAACTCTCTTAAGATCTCTTTCTTCAATTATCAATTTTTTTTTAAGATTTTATTTATTTATTTGACAGAGAGACAGCCAGCGAGAGGGGGGACACAAGCAGGGGGAGTGGGAGAGGAAGAAGCAGGCTCCCAGCAGAGGAGCCTGATGTGGGGCTCAATCCCAGAACACCGGGATCATGCCCTGAGCTGAAGGCAGATGCTTAACGACTGAGCCACCCAGGCGCCCCTCAATTATCAATTGTTGTCCCACTTTCTGTCTCAAAGTTTCTGACACTGTCCCACTTTTCTTTTTAAAGATTTTATTTACTTACTCACTTACTTAATTTATTTAGAGAATACATGCACATCCAAACAGGGGGGAGGCGCAGAGGGAGAGGGAGAGAGAGAATCTCAAGCAGACTCGAAACTCAGTGGAGAGCCCGATGTAGGGCTTGATCTCACGACCCTAAGAGCATGAGTTGAGGCGAAATCAAGAGTCAGACACTTAACCAACTGAACCACCCAGGTGCCCCTATCCCACTTTTCAATGTAGACTTTCTCCTCTGGGTGATCTCAGACTGTACCAGTTAACTACCACCTAGGTGAGATATTCTCTATGTCTAGTCTGTTTGACATCTCCATCAGGAGTTAAGCTTAATAGTTTAAAGCAACTAAGAGCAAGATCTGCCTTTAATTTATATTTGAAACCTCTCAAATATGCAACTTTTTCTTAGATATTAGTTGAAAGGATAATAGTCACCTTAGATACATGATAACACGGCAAAACCAAACTTTTCCTCAGGTAAATTATGTTCCTCCAATAGTCTCCCAAATAATGGAACCACAGTTTATTTAGTCATGGAGTCTACATTGGGGAATCTCTGACTATACTTGCTTCTTTTCTCAAAGCTCTATTACCTATTTCTCCTTTCTGGTACAACTGCCTTAGTATGCTGACCATTACATTGGCTCCTAAAATGCTCTTGCAGTGTCTAATCATTCCTTCAACTCAGCCTTTGTCCTGCTGCCTAAGCTATTTTTCTGAAAACGAATCTGATCTCTAACTATATTTCTCCCTACTCAAAAACCATTTTTTGTTTTTGCTGTTTATGAAATATAGTCTAAAATTCTCAGTAGTAAAAGTTCTTAACTTACTCTTCCAGTTTTATTTTCATTTATTCAACCTCTATCTCTCCTTCCTCTCTTTGCTCTGTACTACATAATCTACGATCACATTTCCATGCCACTCTGCTCATGCTTTTCCTCCAATGTCATTTGTTCTTTTCTATCAGAAACCCACCCAAATGTCACATTTTTTAATGTCTTTCTTTATTCCTGTAGTCAACACTTACCACTGACTTTGCTGGATTCTCTCAGCAACTAGATCATATCTTTATTATTACACCTTTTGATACCTTATACTGCATTTAGTATTTACTTTTTTCCTCACTAAACTTCTGCAGGCAAAGATCCTATGTACTAACCTCTCAAACTATCAAAACTCCTTACAGAGTAGTATCTTAAATCCATGGTCTTTAGTCACTTAGCATAGGTTAAGTATCAAAAACATCTGGGAACTTTTTCCAAAATATGTATATTTTTCCAAAATATGACCATTCTGCTATACTCTGGAGGAGGAGATAAGGATAGGTCTAACCAGCATATTTAGCAAAAGCTCCCTTGGTGATTCTGATGTAGTCTAGATCTCAGATTGCAATGGATGGGAGCACAACAAAGATTCAAAGTTTAGGTATGAGTATGCAAATATACTCATGAAATAGAATGTTGTAAGGGAACAGGGTAGAAGGAATATATAAAAGATGAACTTGAGGCTAGCCAGAGTATTTTTCTTCGAGGTGAAGAACTTATACTTTGATTCTGCCGGGCTAGGCAAGAAATGAGTCACATATAAGTGAAGAGATTCCCCTTGCAAACAACATTTAGTGGAGGTGACTGTTCATGGCATAAGGCTACACAACCAGCTTTCATAACTGACCCACAAACACACAAAAAAGAAGCAATTTCTTTTTAGTTGAAGAATTACCTCATACACTCAAATACTAGCTTTCACAAGTCTCTTCTATTGACTGCCTACATTCTGGAAAATAGAGAACTGGATGAAGTATGATTTCATTTCGGGTGCCTAGCTGGCTCAGTCAGTACAGCATGCGACTCCTGATCTCAGGGTCCTGAGTTCAAGCCCCACATTGGGCATAGAGCTTACTGAAAAAACAAAAACTTCCAAACACACACACACACACACACACACACACACACACAGAGTTACAAATCAGAAAAAAGTTACAATTCAGAAATATTACTAACCATGCCTCTTTCTCCAATAAAAAGAAAGTTCCTGTTTTTAAAGTTCAGTTCAATGTGTGACACATTTCTTACTACCCTAGATTCATCATATTCAGAGGTTTAGAAACCAAACTTAAAATGAGTATCGGACTCTCGTCATTTTTAATGATGCCAGCAAGCTTCAGAACATTACTAGTGAGGATCCTTAAGATTTCTTTAATTTTGAAGCAACTGTAAATTTTTACAGAAACGATGTCTAAAATGAGCACTGCATAAAATCTGACGTAAATTTCTTGCAAGAAGGCAAGCCAATTACATTTTCGTTGCCTGATGAAAAGCAGTTTTTAGAAAGCTCTGAAAGAGTGCACTTGAGGAAAACATATATAGTAACAGGCTATGGATATTATTACCTAAAATTAGAAAAACAGACTATTTGAGCCCAAAGAAAAACGTCAAGCCTACCCACTATGTATACCATATTGCATATCTAAAAGGCAGGCAGGTTTCTCCAGCTCCCCATCCCACGTGCACACAATTCCCCTGAAGAACCTCAAACCTTATCCCCCCAAACAATCGTCCTAAACCGTACCAGGTAGATACACTCTTCTCACCCCTCACGGGCCAAGCCTGACCTCTGGAAGGGCTAAGAGGAGACGACTACAGTAGAACCAAACAGGAAGGAGGCCCTAAAAAAGAAAAAGGGGAGGAAAGCAGGGAGGAAGGGGAACCAGAGCTCTCAGGGCTACAGGCACCAAGCTCTGGGTAACAGGATGAGAAACACCAGTCACGGACCTTTCTGAACCACACGCAACTGCAGTGCACCATCACTGCGACGTGCCAGGATTCACTCCCGCAGAAAGTATACGCATCGAGGTAACGCGCGGAATTTTTGCGTCACCACCGACTGCCGACACTATTTTAGCTCCGGCAGGGACGGCGCATGCGCTCTCTGGCGAACTCCCGCGGACAGGCGCAGGCGCAGGCGCAGGCGCAGGCGCTGAGCGGCGTTCCTTACTGGTAGGTGAGAAACACTAACCTCTCTGTGGGCATATAGCAGCAAAAAACACGGAGAAAAGGTTGAGGCGCACTGAGGCACGGGACAATCAGGTGCAGAGTGGATACCTGAGGAATTAACATTTTGTATGGGAAGGCACTGGACGCTGACCTGCCTTGCAGGAATTTTTCCCTTAATTGGGGAAACCAAAGGTACCACAGTCTTCACTGGGGGAAGCGCAGTGGGAAAAAACAAACAAAAAAACCACCAACAGGCAATAAAACCAAACGCGTAAAAGTCACAAATTAAGTTGCGAAAAAAGAGCCCGAAAAGGTGTTCGTTCGTTCATTGACCGCTTGAGTGATCTCTAGGAAATGCTTGGAGACAATGCATTTAAAACTTGGGACACAAATGTCAGGACCTGGGGGCTGTAACAGTTTTATTGTGTCTAGTGGGGAAGGAAATTTGTCTTCAACAGTTTGTGAGACATTAGCTTCTTGGAGGTGCGTACACAAGGGTCTTTCTCTACCTCACATTTAAAGCGCGGCTTTGTGAGAATTAAAAAGCATACTTTTCCTCAGCCAGAGCAGGACCAGCAGAGAGTGGCCGCACCGCAGCCCGCTCCACTCACCTCTTCTAAGGCCTCCTGCAATTAAAAAAATAAAAAGTCCACAGCCAAGTTATGCGGCCCCGCACCACACTGCCACCAGTCTTACAGTAATCTTTCTTAACCACTCAGACTTCATTTCTAGAATCCTTTTCATATTTCTGCCCCTCTTTTATGAAAAGTAATTATTTGGAAATACAAAATGTGAACAATATCCCTCTGTCTTGATTCCTTTGTTGCTACTGAACCTCACTCTTCCCCCACCAGTCAATATAAGTTGTGATTGTCGTTTAACCTATGATTAATTAATCAGGACATTAGGCTGTTAGTATGTAGATGCTTAGTTTAATCTTGCTAATATTTGCTGCTATTTAGATTACTATCTTTACTAGGTCTTTCTCTTCTGTCAAAATAGTGTTAAGCCCAATCTGTTTATTTATTTATTTAGTTTTTGTTTTTTCTTATTAGTGGACATAGGCCAAAATTGTTTTCTTTCCCATAACACATACACAGGAAAATGATACTAAAACATCCTAAAATACAGAGGAACATTATGTACTATAAACAAAGGAGAAAGTATGTTTTCCTTGAACAAAACATGGTCAGAGCCTGAGATATTTATTAAAGCTCTGGTTATCAGATAGTAAAAGAAACATGAAACTGGAAACTGTTGCCTTTAAAATATGTAGCCAAAATGAACATAAGGTGAAATGACGCCTTTAAAATATGTAGCCAAAATGAACATAAGGTGAAATGACCCAAGGTATCTAGACCTGATGCAGAGGTCATTATTGGATAAAAATATCACTATCTCTGCCACTGAGAAAATACCACTCTCTTCTACGTGGTTGCTCAGAAGATAAAGGTATAGGCAAACCATTAAACTCAGTGCACTAGAGAATTTTGCATAACAGGCATGGTAGTCCCAAATGAGCCGTTGGCATAACTCACAATTTGATTTAAAAAAACGTTTAATATAAACTAGAGTTACTTTAATACAAAACTTTTAATAAGCACTTTATTTTGGAATAAATTTAAGTTTACAGAGAAGTTACAAAGATAGCCCAAAGAATTATCATGTACCCTTTAGTCAGCTTGTCCTAATGTTAACATACAGCTATTTGTCAAAACTAGGGAATTTATGTTGGTACAAAACTGTAAACTAGGGACTTTATTTGATCTCATTACTTTTTGAACTACAACCTTTTTCTATTCCAGAATATAATCTTGGATACCACATTACATTTAATCTGATAAATATTTTAGTGTAGTTATTAACTATAAAATGCACAAATATATAATTGACAAATCTAACATTTTGATTTTGTACTGTGTAATTTTGTCAGCAGACTAAAATGAAAATTGTCTAAATTGATTATCTGCTTTGTGGATGATCTGAATTGATCTTCTGTCTTCTCACCTTTTATTAATTAGATTCCTGCGTTTTGTCTATCATGCTTTTGGTTCTGCTGTCCAAGAGAAGTCAATGTAACTAAGTTAAAGTGTCTGTATTGAAACTGTCATCAATTTTATACCACTCCCTTGGGTATTCACTAACTTCCTTGGAATGCCCACCTCTTTTCCTCTACACCAAAAACTAATTTCCCAGGACCCATAAATGAACTACTAATATGGCCTTTTCTCCTGCAGCAGGCGTCTTTAGTTCCCTCTTTCTTTTCTCTCATATCAAAACTTAGCCAGCCTATAGCTTATTTCCTGAGGACACTTCCAAGGACTGTCCATCCATTCCGACAAATTAATTGTGTCAAGATGTTTCTAGGTGGAATTGGCATAAAGTTACTCCTGGTAAAAATAATTGCCTACTAAATGGCTTCCGGTTACTTCATTGAAGAGAAATAACTCTACTGCTGGAATTTTTAGGTACCATGGCAAGTCAGTGGAAGGGATTTTTGGTGGATGGGCAGGTCTTTCAGATCTGCTTAAGGCAGATGCTTCCTGTGATATCAACCATAGGCCTAAACCAGGATGGACTTGGAACTAGGTAGGAAAGGAAGTTAAACATGGAAATAAATAAGCCTGTTTCTTTTTATGAGATAATATCTGTACTCAAATTTGCAGGAAATTTCATCTACAACACATAAGTGAAAGTATAGTGCTATATAATACCACAGTACTATAAAAAACATGTTTATTATTTTATATTATCCTTCTCATTTCTCTCTATTAATATAGTTACTCAGGAGGTAGTTTACCTCAAAATTTGCTATGACATTAAGTTTCTGATACTTTTCAGCATCTAAAGGTCTTTTTTTTGTATCTACTGTTTTTGTTATGAATTTTATAGGTTAGCAAGAAGTAATCATTAGGTTGGATTTACTAGTATTTACTAACAAAATGTTTTCTCTCTCTGCATTTCCTCTTCTGGAACCACCCCAGTGACAAAATGTTGAAATAATAGTTTTTTAGTATTCTTAAGCATCATTTTCTGCATCTGCACCCCACACATCTCTATTTGTGAAATGAACAAAAGGCCCTAACTTCTGCTAAAAGAATTTCTACTAAAAGAGATCCTTCAGTGGGGGATTATGTGGAAAGAGGAAGGTTTCTTGGTGTCCTCAGTGTAACAGAAGGTGGCAGCTTACAATTCTTTTCTAAGATTCATTCTAACCTTAATTATTTTGTTGATTCTATAATGCATTATCAGGCTTCACTAGTATTCATATACAGAGAAAATAATGTAACCCAAAGTTCTTCTTCACTGTAACCTTTATCCATATGATCTCCAGAGGTGTTTTTTTTTCCTCTTAAACTTATGCATTTGATCAAGTCACTGTATTCAAGATCCCCTTATGGTCTCAGAATGACTGCTGTAGTTCCAGCCATCATATCCATGTTCCAGGTGGGAACATTTACAAAGTTGCTTTATTGAAAGTTTCATTCTTATGTCTCAATCTTGAAGTGATTTTTTTTTTAAATAAGCTGTCTACATTGTCATCTCCAACTGTTGAGATATCTACATCTTATACTTTTTAATATTTCCTAACAGGGTCCATCTGGCTCAGGCCTTGGACTCAATATATACTCCCTGAATATTTGTTAATTTTTTATTCTTAAGAAAGACACTGGCTAGATTGCTAACTCCTATGACATATGAATCACCTAAAGTGGGGCACAGAGTTATTCTCACTAGTTAGCCTTATAATCTCCAAAAATAGTGTAAATTCTTTTAGTTTCATGCCATTAAAAATATTGTTACTCTGAAAATGACTATTAATTGGGATCTTACACTCTGTGATTAAATCAAGTTCTCCTAGATAATAGAGGTAAATAGATTGAACAAATTAGGGCCATATACCCGCTAAACTTTATCTCTCTAGATTAAAATGTAGCATTGTCAAAGTGAGAGCCTCAGGCCATATAATTATTGCCCTGAAACAAAACCTGTGTGAAGAAAAAGAGTAGATTTATTGCCTTTCTTCCTAAGGATTTATGGTTTGTTCATTCCTTCATTCATATAGCAATTACTGAGTTCCTAATTTATCCCACATACTCAGATATGGGCTGAGACACTGCTATAGTTACTGGAATAACTAATTAAGAATAATTAAGCAGAGTAGTTGTGTTAATGAAAGCAGGAAATAAATTCTATTATTTCTGATACCTGAACTCATAGTGAGTGGAGAAACTTATTCCTGTTGAACATGGTTTTGCTTTGCTCTTCATGCACCCTGTTTTTAATTTGAAGAATGTCATCAAAAGGTTATTTTCTTAGAAATATTTATAGAAATCCTAAGAATTGGTTGAATCATGTTTTTAAGACCCCCCATTGTCAACCTCTTGTACTAGAGGGACAAAAGTATTTTAAGGGGCTTCTACTATACTATGAGTCATTGACTGCTCTCTTTTTAATACTTTCTTGTGATCATCTACAGGTATAAGAATGGCAGTGGAATTATCAGAAGGACCTTTGATAATGCTGCTTCCTGCCTGTCCAAAACAAGAGTGCTCATACAGCAGGAAATTCAGTAATGTATTCAGGATTCTCATTTACCTAACCCATTTTCTTTGTCGCTTGTTACGGATACTTCATAAAGCAATATCCACTCACAGTAAAATAGAATTCTTAGATAATTTGAATAATAATTCCAGATAAGGAAATGAATGGTTGTATTAACATATTCATGTATTATTTAAAGTCTTTATTACTACCTCATCATAAATTAATCATCTAGAATATTCTCTCCTAGAAGGAGGTATTGTAAGAACTTATAAGTCAGTGTCCTGTTGTTGCTGAAACCCAAGTTTGGCCGCCTGTCACTTGAAAGGCTACTACTCAAGAGATGAGTTTTGATTGGAAAGGAATATGAATTTTATTCAGGAGGCCAGCCACATGGTGAGAAGGTGGACTCTTGTCCAAAGGCCAACTCTGAGATTTCTGCCTGGCCCAGAGATTTTTAAATGGTTTTAATTAATTAAAGGAGTACAGCGGTATGTGACACTTCTTGATTACATTCAGACTCAATGATGCCAGCTACAGAGTTATCTTGGTAATCAGAAATTGTGCAAGAAGTCCTGGTTCCTTGGTACTAGGGAGTGGTTGTGCAAGAGTCCTCTGTTCTTTCTGCAAAAGAGGATAAGCTCTATAGATGTGCAGAGGTCAGTAAAGTCATTTGTGTGGCCTTAAAAAGAAAAACATTTTGCTAAAAGATTGCTGGGCTAATCACAAAGCCAAGACGGGTTCAAACAGACTTGCTGGCTTCTGTGGCCTGGGAAAGTTTTGGTCCCTTATTGCCCAAGGCCAGTGGTCTGCACATCTCAAAGAAGGCAAATTATTTCCGCTACAGATAAAGGGCTTTAAGTAGGTAGGCAAGGAGTGTGTTAACTGAAGCAAGCTAACCCTTAAGACCGGCTGGAGTGCTGTCACACTATGCATGTGTGTTAGACTATCACTCCACACATGATAAGCCACAGCTTTAGAATGGAAAAGCATTCGTGTACATTGCACCCATTATGTAGCCTGCATAGGACACATGGCAGAGGTTATACTCTAAGAAGGTGAAGAACACATAACTGACTAGAGGACATGGTTGTGTGAACAGAAGTGTAGTTTATTAAGAACTTATTTTGTTCAAGAGTTGTAGAGAACATAAAGAATGTAAAGTGTTTTGAATCTTTCCTTGGGGCCGTATATACTTAAAAGAGTTAATTTTTAAAAATTGGATTTGTAATAATTTTGGTTGGACTTTGAATTCATTTATTCATTCAGTCTAACTCTTCCAACAGCACTAAATTTCTCATTTAGTTACTGTAGAGCTCCCAGAAATTTTGGTATTCATTTCTGGTATCTGTTTCCCTATCTCCCTTTGACTCTTCAACCTACTAGAGCTTTCTTTTTTTTTTTTTAAAGATTTTATTTATTTATTCGACAGAGATAGAGACAGCCAGCGAGAGAGGGAACACAAGCAGGGGGAGTGGGAGAGGAAGAAGCAGGCTCATAGCGGAGGAGCCTGATGTGGGGCTCGATCCCATAACTCCAGGATCACGCCCTGAGCCGAAGGCAGACGCTTAACCGCTCTGCCACCCAGGCGCCCCCAACCTACTAGAGCTTTATTTCTGTTGTTAGTATTTCATTAAAATTACACTCATTAGGTCCTTTTCCAAGTACATGTTTTATTTGATCTGGAAATGACTATTAGTGAGCAATTACAGTTATGGGATATTCTCCCATTTTTGTTGACCAAACTGAATGCTAACAGAGAGGAGAGAAAAAAAATGAAGCTACCAAAAGGTAATATGGAACTTCTGATTTTATGTAATGCCTTTATATAATTATTAATAAGAAAAAGTAGGCTCAAACCCCAGTATGTAACAAAACTAAGTGGAAAAAAAACCCCACAAAGTTTGGCAATTATAAATTGTCTCCCCTGACCTACCAGAATGCTAAGAAAGTTTCTATGAGTCAAAATGAGGTGGCAGTAATTGAACAATGGAAAGGATAAGTCTCTATCTAGGGCAAGTAAAGAATAAGTTGTTTACTCAGGAGCCTTATAGGATGGAATTGGTATAAGGCTTGTGTGTGAGTGATTTTTTTAAATTACTTTTACAGTGAACAAGCCTTAAGCATAAGACCTAATAAAACACATTATTTTGCTTTCCATTATCTCTTTAAATCTTCCCAATGATGGGTGTTTCCCCCCACTATTGAATTAGAGTTCCAAGGTTTTCTTTTCTTTTCTTTTTAAAGATGTATTTATTTGAGAGAGAGAGAGAGAGAGTACGCACGAGCCAGGGGAGGGACATAGGGAGAGAGAGAGGGGAAGCGGACTCCCACTAAGCAGGGAACCCTATGCAGGGCTTGATATCAAAACCCTGAGATCATGACCTGAGCTAAAACTAAGAGTTGAAGGCTTAACCAACTGAGCCACCCAGACACCCCCTGCCCCAAGGTTTTCTATTCACTTTTAGATAATAACCATTCCTTACAAACATTTTAAGGCCCCAAAAAGTCTGGATTCGGAAAGTAGAGTGTTGGTTCTTGTATAATAACTGCATTTAACTGAAAGTTACATCTTTTCCCCCTTCTTTCAGGTTGTGCTGATTTTAGGTGCCATTTTGCTAACCTTGGCTTCAGGCCATTCTAGATTTGGAGCATGAGAAGCAGGAAGAAAAAGATGATAAGAATATTTTTACTTGAACTTGACTTTGGTGGGCTAGATTTGAGTTCCTGGGATTGGCAGATATTTAGGGCTAACTCTTTCATGGATGCTTTTGTGGGTACTTGAAAGAGTCCCACCATTGGGGTCTCTCACCTCTGGTTCCCTAAAAGATAAATCTGTGTTTGAATGCTGCCTTGATCTTTCCACCCTTGCTACCTCGAGACATATGGGATTCACTTAGATCCTATCCTTGTAGATGGACCCCTTGATCCCTTTCAGTAGCTCTATTGAACTGAATCCAAGGTGAGCTCTTCTTCATATATGACCCACCTCCAGCTATAGGAAACCCTCATGTAGACTTTAGCTGGGCAAATTTGAGAGTGCAGGCCAATCTTCAAACAATAGAAACTCTTCTTCTTTAGCACGACAGCAATTGGTAAGCTGGTCTCTTGACTTCTTGATTTCTCTGGACAGGAATCAGACTAGTCATTAAGTCTCAGCACTGCAGGTATAAGACAGTGTGCTTTCTCAGTAGGTTTCTTGGAGGCCCCTGTATATCCAAATGAAAGTGAAGAGAGGGAACAGGCATCCCCTATTCCCTACCCTTTGGGGATGGAGGACCTGAGAGGTCCAAGAGTTTTGTTATCATTTCCCTTAAAATCTGAATTTGTTCACTGTACTGTGCACCTAAAACTAATATAACACTGGGGGCGCCTGGGTAGCGCAGTCATTAAGCGTCTGCCTTCGGCTCAGGGCGTGATCCTGCCGTTGTGGGATCGAGTCCCACATCGGGCTCCTCTGCTGGGAGCCTGAACTCTCCCACTCCCCCTGCTTGTGTTCCCTCTCTCCTTGGCTGTTTCTCTGTCACATAAATAAATAAAATCTTAAAAAAAAAAAAAAAACGAATATAACACTGAATGTTAATTATACTGGAATTAAAAATAATAACAAAAAATCTGAACTCTCCCACTCCCCCTGCTTGTGTTCCCTCTCTCCCTGGCTGTTTCTCTGTCACATAAATAAATAAAATCTTAAAAAAAAAAAAACGAATATAACACTGAATGTTAATTATACTGGAATTAAAAATAATAACAAAAAATCTGAATTTGGGTCTGGCACCTTACTTTAGTATGAAGCTTCTACTTCATCTCGATGTGTCAGCTATAACTTGTCAATGTCCCAAGATATTCCTTTTTTGGGAAATATGAAATTTGGGGCTAGAATTGAATTTGACTAAAACATGAATACATTATTTTAGATTCTTCTCTGAATGAACTTCTGTCATTTCTCAATTCATTAATAATTTAGCTATGGGGAACTGAAGACTGTGTTAATATGAATTTTTCCTCTTTATAACTTTTCTATTATAATAACTGCTATTTATTTGGGAATGGTATTTCCCACCTCTTTTATCATTTTTCCCCTTCTGAAATGTAAAAGAATTAATAATCCTTCAAATAAACCTCTATGAGCTGATCTTGGACTGTGAGAACTGTTCTCTCATATGCCATTAATTTCAAATTTGGACTTCTCTTTGCCTACTGTGTAAATTGTGTCTCCGACAGTTAGAAGTGATTGCATCTCTTCATTAAGGAAATCATCTTTCATATGAAAAGTCATCTTAGATAAAAATGTTAATATTGTCATTTGTTTTGCCATGTAAGACTTCTGACAGAAAATTCTCTCATAGATGAAAGGTACTTTATTTTTTTTATCAAAGAAAAATGATGTCTTATGACTGATAAATATATTTTTTAAAGATTTTATTTATTTATTTATTTATTTATGAGAGGGAGAGTGTGAGGGTGAGGCAGACTCCCCAGTGAGCAGAGAGCCCTATGTGGGCCTCAATCCGAGGACCCCAAGATCATGATCTGAGCCGAAGGCAGATGCTTAAACAACTGAGCCACCCAGTCACTCAAACACATTTTTAAAAATTTATTTATTTTTGAGAGAGAGGGAGAGAACACGCATGCACACACGTGCTAGCACACGCATGCACACACGTGCTAGCACATGAGCAGGGGGAGGGCCAGAGGGAGAAGCCGACTTCCTGCTGAGCAGGGAGCCTGATGTGGGACTTGATCTAAGGACCCTGAGATTAGAACGTGAGTTGAAGGCAGACGCTTAACCGACTGAGCCACCCAGGCTCCCCAAACACATTTTGTTAAAAGAAGATGAGATCTGTCATGTATGGAAATTATGGCTCGAAGGGGAAAGAAAACAAGTACATCAATTTCATATTACTTCCTCTAAGATATTAAAGTGTTGCAACAAGAAAGCAAAGATTACTATTTATGAAACATTACTGTGAAGCTAGATATAAAAGGCAATAGCTATAGCAGAATTAGAGAGGACATAAAATAGAATAATCTTGACCCATTTTATTTACATAGGCACATAGGATTTATGACTGAGTCAAAGCTACGATCCACCCAGGCCAACATTTTACTAACAACAGTAGCCCAAGTTTATAAAAACTGTTTTGCAAGCGCTAGTCATAATGTCTGAGAATCTCAGATGAAATTGTAGGGTGGTTGGAACCAGAAAGTTGAGTTCATTGAATTATTTTGTCCCATCACATTTTGTAAGTCTTTAATACATCCAACCTCACTTCATGTCTTTTTAATTAAGGCCATGATTTTGGGTTGAGGTGAATCACTGTCTTCTTTCCCATGGTATTTTGGTGAACAGCCTGACTGGAAATTTCATACTGTGTCAATTCAGCTGTAACTATGGTTTCTAGAATTTCTTTCCTGTTAGTAGTTTCAGTTTCGAGTTGGCCGTTAGAGAAATTTGCATGAGATTTGGAAGGGAGAAACAGCAGCCATTATGCTCAGAGGGTCGATTCAGGGCCTCAGGCAGCATTGCTCATTACATGCTTGTGTACTTGCACATGCATGAGCCTCTGTGTGTGTGTGTGTGTGTGTGTGTGTGAGTGTGGTTACTGATGTTCTGGCTCACCTTGTTCACACGGGTTAGCACCCAGGCCCACAGCTTGTCTAGCTCCCATAAGATCTCCTCCTTTAGCTTTTCTGTTTCCTGAGCCTGTAGCATGTATAGCAAGACGATCAAAGGCAGCAACTTTTTCTGCAGGTCCAAGGCCTGCTTCCTTGAAATTTGACATAATGAGTGACCAGCATAGGTTCCAGTTTGTGCATGTGGAAGAAAAACATGTTCTTGCTTTCCCCTACTGTCTGTCCAGCTTCTCTTCTTGACCTCTAACCTGCTGATTTACAATGACTTCAGGCCCCTCACCAGACACAAAGGCAACAGCCTTCCACAGAGTTTTTCACACCTTCTGTGGTCCATTGTAAGTGATTTTTCTCTAATCCTCCACTATTCACATTCAGATCTTTCTTTCCACAGCCTCTCTCACAATTGTGTTATTTCTTTCTTCTTTTTTTTTTTTTTAAGATTTTATTTATCTATTTGACAGAGAGAGAGCGAGCACAAGCAGGGGGAGCAGCAGGCAGAGGGAGAGGGAGAAGCAGGCTTCCTGCTGATCAGGGAGCCCAATACAGGGCTTGATCCCAGGACCCTAAGATCATGACCTGAGCTGAAGGCTTAACCAACTGAGCAACCCAGGTGCCCCAATTATGTTAATTCTAATGCCTGTAATAAGTCCCTTATTCCATACTATTCATAGTGTTCTGTTTTCCTGATTTAACCCTAACTAATGTAATGCCTATGTACAGAAAGGATTACAAGAGATATTCTTAGTTATACCTCGGTGGAAGAGCTCAAAAAACTTGAGGTAAAAATGTCCCTTGGACATGGCAAAGAAGATGTCTGTTTAAGGGGAGACCAGGAAGGCCACAGCATAGCCTATACCAAGGAATGCCAAAGCATCTTGAATATAACAAGGAAATTAAAAAGGAATTCAGAAGTATTTTTAGATCTACCCTGTATATATTTATATTCTCAATGAAGTAAAATTAAAAAGACCAACTCTCAAAATGTGTCCTTTTCTTTACAAATATTTTAAATTCTCTAATAACAACTTTATCTTTCTTCTCTGCTTTCACAAAATTGTAAACACAAAAGGAAAGGAAAAAGAAAAAGAAAAGCCAGAAGGCAAGATATTTTTGATTTGATTAACTTTGATTTCCAACGTTAACTTTTCACATTTTCTTAAGAGTATAACAAAACTTTTGCATATTCCCACTTAAAGTCCGTGTGAACGTACCCACAAAATTTTCATTCCATTTAAGGGCATTCAAGGATCTTTCTGCAAAGCCCAACCATGTAAATATAGGGGGTTTTTGTACCCCCTTCCCACCACTTCTGTAACATCACCTTTATTCAGTCACCCCATCTTGATTATTAGCATCATCATTCACATAACTGATAAATCCAAAAAACCTCAGTCAATCTTGTTTCCACTCTTCCTGGCTTCTTATATCCAATCCATCAGTGAATCTGTTTGACCAAACCTCCTAAATATTTCCCAATTTCAGTAACCTCTCACCACCTTCACTCTTACCCTTATTTACCTTCTTGAACTATAGTAAAAGCCTCCTAATTGATAACCCTGCTTTTACCCTTGACCCCTTTGGTTCATGCTCCACAAAGCTCTATGGGAGCCTTTGAAAATGTAAGTCAGATCATTTTCTTTTCTAGTTTAAAATTCACCAGTATCTGCCCATTGCAATGAGAGTAAAATTCAAAGTTTTGAGGTCCCACATAACTTGGCCCCTAACAATTTGTTTATGATACTCTCTTGAACACACTCAACATGTACCCAAATTAAGGCCATTTTGCTAGCTGTTCCCTCTGTTTGGCATGTTCTAACACAGCCAGCTCTTCTTATCTTCTTGGCCAACTCTTATCATTTTAATCCCAGCATAAAATGTCATCTTTTCAGAGATTATCTTCTGTAATCACCATGTCCAAGATAGCACCCACCTTTCAGCACTTTCTGTTTTATTATCTTTATAACACTTGCTGCTATTTGCAACAATCCCTTTTATTTATATATTTGTTTACTTGTTTGTTGTCTGTCTTCCTCCTCTAGGGCCTTGTCTACTTGTTTATCACTGCAACTCTAAAACCTAGCTCAGTACCTGACAAGAAGTGCTCATCAAATACTTGTGGAATGAAGAGTGTGGTGATTTTCCTTTATTAAAAATTATCAAATGTATTGATATTGTCACAGTTATATTCCTAGTTTTTGTAACATATACTTATAGAAACTTATAGAAACCTATACATATTTACTGTGAAGAGTTATATTGCCTGTCTAGATTGTAATGTGAATCTGGATTGTTTAGAATCACAGTGATTAGAAAAGAAAATAATCTAATTCCCTTTTCCAACTGCTCTCTCAGTGTCTCTTACACCAGCATTCATTCTTTCTGTAATTGTCCCCTTCAGGAAGCTGGTCCATCATTATGGTAAACATCTAAACCCCTGAACCCAAAACTGTCCTTTGGCTTTTCTACCCTTAAATTCACCATGGTGTTGCCTGGCCCATAGTAATTCCTAATTAGCCATGCTTTATTTTTTACTGGTTGTGTTCTTGATGATGTCCAATCCACTTTAGGTCTTTTAAATGGTAACTCTGCCAAACAACTAGATGTAGGGGGTTGAATGTGCTATGTTACTCAGGGATTCTAGCTAAAAATTAACATAAGATATGGGTTTTAAAACATATTTCCTCTAATTTAAAAAGGACTAAGCATCAAGTTGTTCTCTATCTCCACCCAGCAGAGTTTAGAGGAACTCAATAGTTGTAGTCTATAAAACAGTTCCAGAAAGCTTCTCTGTATCTATTATTTCAGAATTCACAAATGGATCTAGATCCCAATCACCCCTAACAAAATCTGCCTCATCTAATAGGGAAACTCCAAAATACAGTGCACTCTTCTTATTAGCATAATAGAGATAAA
The DNA here is from genome assembly GCF_024610735.1 of Ursus americanus. Taxonomy (NCBI): domain Eukaryota; kingdom Metazoa; phylum Chordata; class Mammalia; order Carnivora; family Ursidae; genus Ursus; species Ursus americanus. The sequence goes on from NC_142129.1 coordinate 71,105,640, forward strand.
ATTAATTGTATGGGGTAGTCCTAATTACTGATTTGTGAACATTCGTGGTCTCTCTCTTCTTGAACATCCACCTACATGTAAGAGAAAGAATTTTTTTTTTTTTTTGGTCCCTTGGGGCTATCATTTGGTCTCCTAAATTCAAGTGTGGGTCTAAACAAATACACTAGGTAAAACAAATGAAACCAGAAAAGCTATGTGAAGCTACATAATAAAAAGCTGCAGAAGAAAGAAAGAGAGAAGGTGGGAAGAAAGGCATATGAGGAAGCTGTCAGAGAGGTTTTGGGGGGCAGGGAGCTCAGAGGGGAGAAGAATTAGTGTATCTGGGAATAGCTACTGTGTTAGAGAATATTAAGAGGAATGATGATGGGCTAAGAAGGTTGTTTATTGAGGTGTGTTGTTTATTAAGAAAGCACTCCCTCCCTTTGGCATTTCCTGTCAGAAGACCTGCAATACTGGCCACTGAATGTGTATTTTGTCTGGGTCGGCCGGAGTGCCAGATGACCCAATCTAACCCGAATAAAGGTTGTATTCATGTTATGTTAGTTTGCCTTTTGACTTTGTAGAGGAGTTTTTCTTTATGCCTGGCATCTTTTTCTGTTCTGGATCTTGTTCTTTAGTATTTTGCATTCTTCTTCCTTCTCTCTCTGGCTACTGGTGTACAGCCTTCTCTTGCTTCTGTACTGTGGACCTATGCAGAGTGTGCACAAAGGGAATTGTAACCCTCAGAGTACAGAAGCTTCACATCCTAGAGTACTGGTTGATGCTCTCTATTTTCAACTCTTAGAATTCTAAAGAGATTTAGCAGCAAAGTGTGACTCCTAAAGATTATTTTATTCTTATACAGTATTTGTACTTTCTTAGACACTTTGCCAGATAATCCCATCTACTTCTTATCATGTGTCTTGTTTTTAGTTAAAATAATTATGTTTCAACTACATTTCATAAATGAGCCCTTTACTGCCCAGAATTCTATACCCATCATGTTGGTAGATAATCCAAATTTCTGATTTTCCTTAAATATAGGCATACATTTACTTGTTTCATACTGAACCTAGCACTGAGTTGAATTTTCCAGTAGAAATGAAATTTCATAATTGTGATAAATGTGGAGATGTAGCACCAGGAGCCCTTCAAGGAACAGCATGTTGCCTTACCTGCTGACAATGATGTCCACAAATGGCCTGTGGCTGTAGGCTCCTTCAAGGATTGTCTCAGCTGCAAAAGCCATTTTGCCCAAGTGGTATCCATCCAGGCATGTTCTTCCAGTGACTAACAGAGGAGAGGATAAAAAGGCTGACCAATTTTACTCAACATGGTTAACTCTGATGGGCCTGATTTCAGCTTCAGCACTTCCCCTGGAGTTCACTGAGAACGTCATTGGAAATGCATTACACCCCACCTTCTCCCTTTGCTCAATCCTGTTTCCTTTCCCATCAGCCTACAGGTGTTGATCCTAAAAGCACTCCCTAACAAACACCCTGCCCCCAAAATGCTATCACAGAACCTGCTTCCTGGAGAAGCCAACCTGTAACAGTAATTCTTTTTTTTTTTTTTTTAAGATTTATTTTTATTTTTAAGTAATCTCTACATCCAATGTGGGGCTCGAACTTACATGAGACAGTTATTCTTAAAGCTCAAAGAACATTGTCCTTATTGGGAAGAAATGTAAAGCCTAAATTTTTCTTCAAAACCTAGAAATCATCGCTAACTTTTAAGTACATGTAGAAGTTTAAAAGGTTACTACTAATCCAGATCTTTGCTTTTAAAACATCTGCTTATGTTTACATTATTATGAATATTTTTACATACAACATTTTTTCCTTTAAAAATTAAGCACTTTAATCCTTTCATTGCTTAAAGATTTTATGGTATAAGGACATATGTTTATGAGGAAATTAATTGCAAATAGTTCAGATATTTGCTTTTATCTTGGTATTATTTTCAATGGAGCCCATATTAATTTAGAATTTCTAGTGATATGGATGGAGCATTAATTGCACAGTCCATGAGAACAGCATGGATAGAATTTTAAAATGCTTTGGGGACATTTTGTTGGTTCAGTCAGTAGAGCATGCAACTAACTCTTCTTGATCCTGAGGTTGTGAGTTCAAGCCCCATGTTGGGCAAGGAGCCTACTTAAAAAAAAAAAAAAAAAAAAGTAAGAATTTTAAAATGCTTTAATATGAATAAAATGTCTTTAGAATTTATTCCATTTTAAAGTCACTCTTTAGTGACTCTTTAAAGTCTAAAGTAGGGGCCATAGAGGAATGCTGGCTTGAGTTGTTCTTGTCAGACTGATCCTCCTAAATATAACAAAGATAAACTCTAAGTGAAAGATAAAGAACAAATAACCTGAAGACATTGGCATTGGAGAATGATGAAAGTAAGCAGATTCTAGAGGGCAGTTGACATTTGTAAGAAGAGAGGTACTCAGAATTATATTGTCACAGTTTCTGGCATAAGGGCGAGCCTCAATTTGCTCCCTGCAAGTTGGCAAAAAATCATACAAAACATGTTTTTTGGCTTCAAGTTTTTCTGGCTTGAAGAGTAAAGAACAGAGTTTGGGATAAGTACTATTGCTAGAAAGTAAAAGGGAAATCAAAGGAAAGAGGGAGCCAGAGAAGGCAGTCTTTTAAATTCTTTTTATAAATCTTTTATTGACTCCTTAACAGTGCCTGAATGGGACAAACTTCAGGAAGTCAAGCCCTGTCTGAAAGAACTAACCTGATATTTGAGCCCAGTCAGTTCAGTTGCATGCAAACCAAACCAAACCAAACCAAACAAAAAACCCCTAACATTCTTTAGGTATTGAAAGTATGAAAATGTAACTCATTTTTGAGAGAAAAAACAATCAACAGAGATCAACTCAGAAATGCCCCGATGTTGGAATTAGCAGACAAAGACTGAAAGTGATTATTATCTATGTATTCAAGGACGTAAAAGAAAATATATGCATCATGAATTAAAAACATGAAATGTAGCAGAGAAATAGAACTATAAAAAAGAAACAAAGGGAAATTCCAGAACTAAAAATAAAATAAAAATTCACCAGATGAACTTAACAGCAGAATGCAGATGACAAAATAGAGTCATCAATCTTGAAGATAAGTCAAGAGAACCTGAATCTAATCTTAAGGACACAAAGAATGTTGAAATGAAAATAAAGAAGACCTCAAGGACCATATCAAAAAGTCTAAGATAGGGCGCCTGGGTGGCTCAGTCAGTAAAGCGTCTGCCTTCAGCTGAGGTCATGATTGAGTCCCATGAGCAGTTCCTTGCTCAGCGGGGAGCCTGCTTCTCCCTCTGCCTGCTGCTCCCCCTGCTTGTTCTCTTACTCTCTCTCTCTCTGATAAATAAATAAGTAAAATCAAAAAAAAAAAATCCAAGATATATGTAAATAGAGTCCCAGAATAAGATGAGAGAGAGGAAGAATGGGCAGAAACAGTATCTAAGGAAAACATGGCTGAATATTTTCCAAATTTGGTGAAAAATATAAATTTACACATTCAAGAAGCACAACCAACCCAAATAGGATAAATACAAAGAAAACTACACTGTTCTAAAGAATTGACTGGCCTTTGTCCCTAGTTCCTAGGAGATAAGCTCTAAATCTTTGGAATTTCTTGGAATGACAGGAATATCTTCGTTATTTATGATGGGAGCCTGGGACCATACCTGAGTTTAAACTAATGAGATAACTCAGAATGGGGGCTGGCCACACTAGAATGACTAACCATGTAATTTATGGAGTTGGGACTTTGAGTTAGGTGATGTGAGCCCAGCATCTGGAGAGGGCAGGGTAGATTGGAAATTGAATTCAATCATGTGGCCAATGATTCAATCACTCATGCTTATGTAATGAAACTCCAGTAAAAACTCTGGGGACTAAGGTGAGATTCCCTGATTGGTAATTAGAAATAGTGTACCTGCAAGGTGAGGTATTCAGAGGACACAAAAACTTTGCTTTGGGGATCCTCTGAGAACTTACTCTTTGGGTCTCTTCACCTGGTTAGTCCTGATTTATATCCTTTATAATAAAACTACAATTATATAGTGCTTTCCTGAGTTCTATGAGTCATTCTAGTGAATTATAGAATTTTAGGGGGTAGTGGGAACCTTGAATTTATAGCTAGTTATTCAGAAGCATTGGTGGCTAGGAAACTTGTAATTGTAGCTAATTTCTGAAGTGAGGGGAAGATTGTGCCCTTAACTTGTGAAATTTGACCTAAGTCTGGCTAGTTACCATCAGAGTTGCATTACACACACCTAGGTACATTATCATCAATTTCAGAAAAGCAAAAATATTTTGAAAGCTGTCAGAAAAAAATGATGCATTGCATACAAGGGAACTATGATTTGAATGATTATCAACTTCTCATCATAAAAACAACAGAGACCAGAAGACAGTGGAACATCATCTTTAAAGTACTGGAGGGGAGAGGGGAACAAAATCATATCAACTCAGAATTTCTACATCCAGTGAAAGTGATCTTACAAGAATAAAGGTGAAATAAAATACATCTTCAGTTAGAGAAAACTAAAAGGATATGTTGACAGTGGGCATGCTCTACAAGAAATATTAAGGAAGGGGGGCGCCTGGGTGGCACAGCGGTTGAGCGTCTGTCTTCGGCTCAGGCTGTGATCCCGGCATTATGGGATCGAGCCCCACATCAGGCTCCTCCGCTATAAGCTGCTTCTTCCTTTCCCACTCCCTCTGCTTGTGTTCCCTCTCTCACTGGCTATCTCTATCTCTGTCGAATAAATAAATAAAATGTTAAAAAAAAAAAAAGAAATATTAAGGAAGGAATAGTCCAAGATGGTGGAGGAGTAGGAGACCTTAGTTTTGTCTGGTCCCAGAAATTCAGCTAGATGGTTATCAAATCGGAACACACAGATAGTTATCAAATTCTGAACACCTGAAAACTCACGTGGAGGCCTAAGAAAAGAATTGCCACAATCCTACAAATAGAAAAGCAACCACTTTCTGCAAGAACCACAATACGGAAAAACTCACCTCAAAAAAGAGAACAAGAGGTAGTACTGACTGTCAGGTACCTAATCAGTATGGACATAAGTAAGATGTCAGAACTAGATTTCAGAGTAATGATTATAAATACTAGCTGGGCTTGAAAAATGCATGGAAGACACTAGTGAATCCCTTTCTGGAGAAATAAAAGAACTAAAACCTAATAAAGTTGAAATTAAAAAGGCTATTAATGAGATGTAATAAAAAGGGGAGGCTCTAACTGCTAGGATAAATGAGGCAAAAGAGAAAATTAATGATATAGAAGACAAAATGACTACTAGATCACGAGAGGAGAATTGGAGAGATAAGTGATACCACAAAGCGAAAGAATATTAGAATAATTGGGATCCCAGGCAAGAGGAAAGAACAAGAGGGGCAGAAGGTGTATTGGAGCAAATTATAGCTGAGATCTTCCCTAATCTGGGAAAGGAAATAGACATTCAAGTCCAGGAGGCACAGAGAACCCCCCGCCCCTTAATATCAATAAAAATAGGTTAATACCTTGACATACAATAGTGAAGCTTGCAAATCTCCGAGACAAAGAGAAAATCCTGAAAGCAGCTCAGGACAAGAGGTCCATAACCTAGAAGAGTGGAAACATTAGAATGGCAGCAGACCTATCCACAGAGACTTGGTAGTCCAGAAAAGACTGGCATGATATATTCAGGGTGCTAACTGAGAAAAATACACAGCTGAGAATACTTTATCCAGCAAGGCTGTCATTCAAAATAGAAGGAGAGATAGAGAAATTAAAGAATTTGTGATCACTACACCAGCCCTGCAAGAAATATTAAAGGGGTTCCTTTAAGTGAAGAGAGAGCCCTAAAGTAACATAGACCAGAAAGGAACAGAGACAATATAAAGTAACAGTGACTTTAGTTAATAAAATGGCACTAAATTCATATCTTTCGGTAATTACTCTGAATGTAAGCAGTCTAAATGTCCCAATCAAAAGACAGAGTATCAGATTGGATAAAAAAGCAAGACCCATTGATACGCTGTCTGCAAAAGACTCATTTTAGACCCAAAGACACCTCCAGATTGAAAATGAGGGGATGGAGAACTATTTATCATGCCAATGGACAACAAAAGAAAGCTGGGGTGGCAATCCTTTTATCAGACAAATTAGATTTTAAACCAAAGACTGAATTTAGAGATGAGGAAAGACACTATGTCATAATTAAAGGGTCTGTCCAACAAGAAGATCTAACAATTGTAAATATTTATGTCCCTAACATGGGAGCAGCCAATTATATAAACTAATTAATAACAATTAAAAAAACACATCGATAATAATACAATAATAATAGGGGACTTTAACTCCCCACTCACTGCAATGGACAGATCATCTAAGCAGAAGATCAGCAAGAAAGCAAGGGTTTTGAATAACACACTGGACCAGATGGACCTCACAGATATATTCAGAGCATTCCATCGTAAAGAAGCAGAATACTCATTCTTCTCCAGTGCACATGGAACATTCTCCAGAGCAGATCACATCCTGGGTCACAAATTAGGTCTCAACCGGTACCAAAAATTGGGATCATTCCCTGCATATTTTCAGATCACAATGCTTTGAAACTTGAACTAAATCACAAGAGGGAATTTGGAAAGAACTCAAATACATGGAGGTTAAAGAGCATCTTACCGAAGAATGAATGGGTCAACCAGGAAATTAAAGAAGAATTTAAAAGATTCGTGGAAACAAATGAAAATGAAAACAGAACTGTTCAAGACCTTTGGGATGCAGAGAAGGCAGTCCTAAGAGGGAAGTATATACTAATAGAAGCCTTTCTCAAGAAACAAGAAAGTTCTCAAATACACAGCCTAACCTTACATCTAAAGGAGCTGGAGAAAAAACAGCAAATAAAGCCTAAATCCAACAGGAGAAGAAAATTAATAAAGATTAGAGCAGAAATCAATGAAATAGAAACCAAAAGAACAATAGAACAGATGAATGAAACTAGGAGCTGGTTCTTTGAAAGAATTAATATGATTGATAAACCTCTGGCCAGATTTATCCAGAGGAAAAGAGGAAAGGACCCAAATTAATAAAATAATGAATGAAAACAACACCAAAGAAATACAAACAATTGAACATATTATGAACAACTATATGCCAACAAATTAGGCAATCTGGAAGAAATAGATGCATTCCTAGAGACCTATAAACTACCAAAACTGAACCAGGAAGAAATAGAAAACCTGAACAGACCCATAGCCAGCAAGGAAATTGAAGCAGTAACCAGAAATCTCCCAACAAACAAGAGCTCAGGGCCAGATGGCTTCCCAGGAGAATGCTACCAAACATTTAAAGATGAATGCCTATTCTTCTGAAGCTGTTTCAAAAAACAGAAATGGAAGGAAAACTTCTAGACTCTTTCTGAGGCCAGCATTACCTTGATCCCCAAACCAAAGACCCCACCAAAAAGGGGAATTACAGACCAATATCCCTGATGAGCATGCATACCAAATTCTCACCAAGATACTAGCCAATAGGATCCAGCAGTATATTAGAAGGATTATTCACCACAACCAAGTGGGATTTATTCCTGGGCTGCAAGGGTGGTTCAACATCTGCAAATCAATCAATGTGATATATTACATAAATAAAAGAAAGGACAAGAACCATATGATCCTCTCACTAGATGCAGAAAAAGCATTTGACAAAGTACAGCATCCTTTCTTGATTAAAACTCTTTACAGTATAGGGATAGAGGGAACATACCTCAATATCATAATAGCCATCTATGAAAAGTCCACAGTGAATATTGTTCTCAATGGGGAAAAACTGAGAGCTTTTCCCCTAAGGTCAGGAACATGGCAGGGATGTCCACTTTTACCACTGTTGTTCAACATAGTATTAGAAGTTCTAGCCTCAGCAATCAGACAACAAAAAGAAATAAAAGGCATCTGAATTGGCAAGAAGTCAAACTCTCACTCTTTGCAGATAATATGATACTTTATGTGGAAAACCCAAAAGACTCCACCCCAAAAGTGGTAAAACTCATACAGAAATTCAGCAAAGTGGCAGGACATAAAATCAGTGCACAGAAATCAGCTGCATTTCTATACACTAACAGAGAGAAGAAAGAGAAATGAAGAAGTTGATCCCATTTACAATTGCACCCAAAACCATAAGATACCTAAGAATAAACCTAACCAAAGAGGCATAGGATCTGTACTCAGAAAACTGTAGAACACTCATGAAAGAAATTGAGGAAGACACAAAGAAATGGAAAAACATTCCATGCTCATGGATTAGAAGAACAAGTATTGTTAAAATGTCTATGCTTCCTAAGCAATATATACATTCAATGTAATCCCTATTAAAATACCATCAACTTTTTCACAGAGCTGGAACAAATAATCCTAAAATTTGTATGGAAACAGAAAAGACCCTGAACAGCCCGAGGAATGCTGAAAAAGAAAACCAAAGCTGGTGGCATCACAATTCTGGATTTCAAGCTCTATTACAAAGATGTAATCATCAAAGACAGTATGGTACTGGCACAAAAACAGACACATAGATCAATGGAACAGAATAGAGAATCCAGAAATGGACCTTCAACTCTGTGGCCAATGAATCTTTGACAAAGCAGGAAAGAATATCCAGTGGAGAAAAGATAGTCTCCTCAACAAATGGTGTTGGAAAATTGGACAGCCACATGTAGAAGAATGAAACTGGACCATTTCCTTACACCATACACAAAAATAGACTCAAAATGGATGAAAGACTTAAATGTGAGACAGGAATTTATGAAAATCCTATAGAAGAACACAGGCAGCCACCTCTGTGACCTCAGCCACAGCAACTTCTTACTGGACATGTTTCCAAAGGCAAGGAAACAAAGATAAAAATAAACTATTGGGACTTCATCCAGATAAAAAGCTTTTGCACAGCAAAGAAAACAGTTGACAAAACCAAAACACAACTGACAGAATTGGAGAAGATATTTGCAAATGTCTTATCAGATAAAGGCCTAGTATCCAATATCTATAAAGAACTTACCAAACTCAATACCCAAAGAATGAATAATCCAGTCAAGAAATGGGCAGAAGACATGAACAGGTATTTCTACAAAGAAGACATACAAATGGCCAACAGACACATGAAAAAGTGCTGAATATAACTTGGCATCAGGGAAATACAAATCAAAACCACAATGAGATACCACCTCATACCGGTCAGAAAGGCTAAAATTGACAAGTAAGGAAATGACAGATGTTGGAAAGGATGCAGAGAAAGGGGAACCCTCTTACACTGATGGTGGGAATGCAAGCTGGTGTAGCCACTCTGGAAATCCTTATGGAGGTTCCTCAAAAAGTTGAAAATAGAGCTTCCCTCTGACCCAGCAATCGCACTACTAGGTATTTACCCCAAAGATACAAATGTAGTGATATGAAGGGGCACCTGCACCCAGTGTTTATAGCAGCAATGTCCACAATAGCCAAACTATGGAAAGAGCCCAGATGTCCATAGACAGATGAATGGATAAAGAAGATGTGGTGTATATATATACAGTGCAATACTACTCTGCCATCAAAAAAATGTGAAATCTTGTCATTTACAATGATGTGGATGGAACTAGAAGATATTATGCTAAGCGAAATAAGATAATCAGAAAAACACAATTATCATATGATCTCACTTATATGTGGAAATTAAAAAACAAAGCAGGATCATAGGGGAAGGGAGGGAAAAATAAAAGACAAAATCAGAGAGGGAGACAAACCATAAGAGACTTTTTTTTTTAAAGATTTTATTTATTTATGTGACACAGAGACAGCCAGCGAGAGAGGGAACACAGCAAGGGAGTGGGAGAGGAAGAAGCAGGCTCCCAGCGGAGGAGCCCGACGTGGGACTCGATCCCGGAACGCCGGGATCACGCCCGGAGCCGAAGGCAGACGCTCAATGACTGAGCCACCCAGGCGCCCCCCATAAGAGACTCTTAATCAGAGGAAACAAACTGAGGGTTGCTAGAGGGGAGAGGGGTGAGGGGTTGGGGTAACTGGGTGATGGACATTAAGGAGAGCACGTGATATAATGAGTACTGGGTATTATATAAAACTGATAAATCCCTGAACTCTACCTCTGAAACTAACATGACACTATATGTTAATTGATTAAATTTAAATTTAAAAATTTGAAAAAATAAATATTAAGGAAGTTCTTAAGGGTAAAGAGAAATAAAAACAGATGGAAATTCAGATCTTGGAGAGGGACGGGGAATAAAGAGCATTAGAAATTATAACAATGTATCATCTAATGTGTAGATGTAATACCTTTGACGACTTGAGCAAAAAGATGCAAAAGTGAGTAAATGAACTCATAGTTTGCAAGATATCTACATTTTACATGAATAAATTCAACATTAACCCAACTTTCCTGTGAAAAGTTAAGAATATATCTTGTGATCCTTAAAGCAACCAGTATAAAATAATGCAAAGGTAAAATTAGGATCCTGGAATACATGATATTTATATACTTTCTATGTTTCAGCTAAACTAAAGACAAAGTAAACCTAAGATACACTTTTATTTCTTATTCTTCTTAATGTCAACAAAATATTTTCTACTAATTTTTTGACAGGCGTAAGGATTAATGATCTTTTTTCAACTTCACTCTTGAACTTTTTCTTTTTCTCTTGTCTCCAGAGACAACATTTTGTTCATCTTTGTCTCTGTGTTCCTGAAAAAATTATGCCTTCTCTCCCTTCAATTAGTCACAGTCAAGGAGTGCTTGTTTTCTCTGCAGGGTACTTATTTGTTTCAACTTCATTTCCTGCTCTTTCTCCCCAAGGTCATTGAATCACATTTTGATAAATACGTTGTTATTAAGGTTTACTAGAAGCAATTGCAATTGTAGATGTTTTAAATTAATGTCTTTCATTATAATGAGTCAGAAAATCAATGAATTGAAAAATTATTCTTTTTGTAGGTATTCAGCATTAGTCAGTCACCATGTCCCTGCTGTGTGTGGTGTGTTCTTCTAAATTCTGTGGGGTGTGATGATGGCAGTGTTTCTTGGAGAAGCATGCTATATAAAGGAGAAATGGGATAAACACAAGTGTGACAGAACTGCAACTAAGTGATTGGAAGGTAGGCAGAAGCACAGTGGGGTGAGGGCAATGAATAGGCTACTGGCCTGACTCAAACAGGCAATCTTCCCAGGCAGCACTAGAGTTCTGAAAGACTTAGTTGTGCCTTGTGGAAGGCTGACAAATCTTCCCACATGGACGGAATATTATGGTTATGAACGAGAGATCAGCTAAAAATACTTATTGAGTGCCCATTGTATTCTAAGCCAGTCACTAGAAAAACATGAAATATAGTATTTTTATAAACTAGTAGGGAAGATTACACATTTTCATAGAAAAAAAAAAGGACATAGGTAATATAGGTGCCAAATACAAATATGAATAGATGCCAAGTAATGTAGGGAAAATGATCACCTAATTGCAGAAGTAAGACTGAACTAAGTAGAAGGGACTTTGAAGTAGGTTAGGACATAAAGTGACAGAAGGGACAGATGCTTTCAATCCAGATCAGAGATGGAATGTCTGGATGATGGGCATGTGCTAGCAACAGGATGATCATGATAGGATGGTGATGAATATACTGCTGGTAGTAACGGTGATTTTAATTACACTAATGCATGGCTGGGAAAACATATCTGGTTAATTAGAGGTTTTATTTTAGACATAATAATAAATTAGATGGATTAGTTAACTTGACATTACAGATACTGACTATTAAATCTAAACTTCTGCATGAATTTATCATAACTATTTTAAATGTATTGTGTGTTTTTGAGTTTCACCACTGCACCTTCTTTTTGCCAGATGAAAAATAATATTTCAAGACCCAATTCTCCTAGCCTTCTCTAAAGTGTTTGACTGACTGTAGTCTTCTGGTTCTTGAATTATATCCTCTATTTTAGTCTGTTTGGGCTGCTATAACAAAATATAAAAGACTGGGTAATTTATAAACAACAGAAGCTTATTTCTCACAGTTCTAAAGACTGGAAATCCAAGATCAGGGTGCCAGCATAGTTGGGTTCTAGTGAAGGCTCTCTTCTGGGTTGCAGACTGCCTCATTCTTAACTGTGTCCTCACGTGGCGGAGGGCACCGGGATCTCTCTGGAGCCTGTTTTTTAAAACACTAATCCCATTCATAAGGGTTCCACCCTCATGATTTAAGTACTTCTCCAAAACTGTAGTTCCTAATGCCATCACCTTTAGGGGGTTAGGTCTTCAACATATGAATTTTGGGAGGGACACAGACATTCAGACCATAGCATCCTCCCTTTGGTACTGTGACATTATGCTATCCTAGAGCTTGTATAGACTGAATGTTCTTTCTCTCCTTCCTTCATTGATTCCATTTGCAGTTCATGGACCCCTAAATTTAGGCACAGTTCTCCATCTTCATCCCAGCTGTATTTTATCATTGTATATTCTCAAAGCAGTAATTAATTTTCTGTCAAAATAGAGACCTCTCAACTTAGTTGTATTTCTGGCTAAATGTTAGATACTCCAGAAAATTCAAAATCAATTCTAATGCAGTAAATACTAAATCAAATCTATCCTCCCCACTAATCATTTTCCTTTCCATCTTTCATATTTGTTATTGTCACCCCCATAAGCAGGTAAGCTAAAAACATAAGTTCTCTTTTATTTCCATTTCAAATTATAGTGACCAGTCAGCCAGCTTTGCCTTTCTGTATTTGAAATATATCATTCTGTACTATCCTAACACTTTTATTATGCATTATTCCATAGTAGAAAACAATATACCTAACATATATATGTTGGAAACCATAATCATAAATGACTAGTGAATCCACCATTCATTGAAGCTCTTTATGCATTCTTTCTAGATCTCATTCCCTTGTATACCCAAATCTAACCATTCTTCTGAATTTCATACTAACCACTTTCTTATTATTAAAATTTTTATCATATATATGTATTTGTAAAGAACATATGGTTTCATTTTGCTTGTCTTTGAAATTTATAAAAATTTTTTTCTGGAAATTGCTTTTTTTCATCTATAAAGAGTATGGCTGTAGTCTATTCATTTTCTTTCTTTCTTTTTTTAAGATTTTATTTATTTATTTGAAAGAGCATGAGAGAGAGAGGACAAGAGGGGCAGAGGAAGAGAGAGAAATAGACTACCCCCTCTGCAGGGTACCCAATGTGGGGCTCAATCCCAGAACCCTGGGATCATGCCCTGAGTGGAAGGCAGATGCTTAACCAACTGAGCCACCCAGGCACCCCTGGAGTCCATCAATTTTCGCTACTGAATAACATCCCAGGATGAGAACATATAACAGTTAATTTATCCATTGTCCTGTTAATGGTCATTTTGATTGTTTCCACGTTTTCTGCTTTTATGAACAGTGCTAAGAACATTCCATTCTAGTGTATGTCTCCTGGTGCCCACGTGTAAGACTTTCTTCAAGATATACTCCTGGAGTGAAAAGACATTGCAAGTTTTGTGCTTGTTCAAACTTAGAAGATAGTACCAATTTGTGTTCTAGACTAATTGAACGAATTTATGCTCCTCTTAGCTGTGTAAGAGTTCCTGTTGCTACATGTGATATTTAACTATATGAGTAAACTTGATTGGGACATTGGGTACCCAGATATTTGGTCAAATGGAATTTCTGGGTGAGTCTATTAGGGTGTTCTTAGATGAGATAAGCATTTGAATTAGTAAACTGACCAGAGAAGGTTGCCTTCTCCAGAGTGGGTGGAGATCCCTTGGGAGCCTAAATAGAACAAAAAAGCCCAGTGAGGGAGAATTTGCTCTCTCTGCCTGACTTATTGAGATGACACATCGTTTTTTTTCTTTCCCTTGGACTTGGACTTACCCACATTGGCTCTTCTGGTTCTCAGGCTTTTGGACTTGGACTGAAACTACGTCACCAGATTTCCTGGGTCACTAGCTTATAGACAGAAGGTCATGAGACTTCCCAGCCTCAATAATCACATGAGCTAATTCCTTATAATAAATCTCCTTAAATATGTAAAGTTATACACACACATATATATTTATTTTTTCCCATGTTTTGCTAGAGGACCCTGACTAAGGTACTTCATATGCTTACCAGTACTTGATGTTGCTAGACTACTTTAGGTTCTATAGGTATTAGTTCATATCTGATTATGGTCTTAATTTGCACTTCCCTGCTTGTGTTGAGGTTATGAATATATTTATGCATTCATTCATTATGCTTTCTTATTTATGAAATGCCTCTTTTAGCCTTTTGCTTAGTTTTCTATTATGGTATTTGTGCTTTTCTTGTTGATTCCATGGAAGACTCTTAGATCTTGGATCTTATTTCTAACCTATTTGTGGTTATATGTACTGTAATTATCTTCTCCCAGATTATAGTTATCTTTTATTTTTTCTTATGATGTCTTGTGATTAACAGAGCAGAAATTTTAATGTAGTTAAATGTATTAATTTTTTTATGGTTAACACTACTTGTATTTTGTGTAAGAAATCCTTGCCAACCTCAAGATCAGAAAGATATTCTTATGAATTTCTCTTAAGTTAGAATGCTTTGCTTTTCACATTTAAATTCTTAATTTACCTGGGATTGATTTTTGTGATAGAATGAAGTAGGACTCCACTTTTATTTTTTTCCATATGTATAACCAACTGTCCTAGCCTTTTTTATTGAAAAAGCCACTGTTTTCCTACAGATCTACAAAACTGATTTTGTTACATACACAGTCTCCATAAATGTGTAGGGTCTGTTTTGAGGCTCTCTAATCTGCTTCACTGGTTGATTTATTTATTCCTGAGCCAATAACACCCTGTTTAATTACTAGTGAATCTCTCTCCTTCTTGTGGTTCTTTAAGAAAATCTTAGTTATTTTGGATCTTTACATTATCATACAACTTTCAGAATAACTTTTCATTAACCCTGTTAATTTTGATTGAAATTTTATATATTACTCTGGGAAGATGGATATCTTTATACATCATATATTAGCATTATTTTAATTTAGATTCTTTAATGTCTTTCAGTCAAATTTTTAAAAATTTCCATAAATGATTTATATGCCCTTGTTAAATTTATTTCTAAATACCTTATATTTTTGTTGCTATTGTAAATAACACCTGTTTTCTAATTTATGTTTTCTGTGTGTTGCTCATCTATTGAGATGCATTGGATTTTTGTAGATTGATCCTATATCTAGCAACCTTATAAAACCTTATAAAACTCTCTTGTTAATTTGACTGTGGATATAATTTATTTTATTATTTTTTAAACAAACACTTATATACAGCATGCTTCCTATGTGCTAAGCACTGTTCCAAATGCTTTATAAATATTTATTTAATTACCTAAATAACCCTATGAAGCAGGTTTGTTTTTCATTCCCGTTTTACAAATAAGGAAACAGTGTTACAAAAACATTAAGTCATTTGCCCAAAGTCACAAATTGTCATTTTAACCTGGAAGGCAGGATTTAAAACTAGGCAGTTGGTGTCTAAGCTTCATGTTCAACGAATAGCTTTACTGCCTCTCTACTAGGCTAAACAATTCTGAGTCTTTCTTTGCAGCCCTTTTACTTCCCTACCTTTTTTTTTTTTAACCTTTCTATGTAGGTATTATTTTGAATGTGAGCAGAGGTAATAGGCATCTTTGTCTAGTTCCTAATTGTTTTAAAAGATTTATTTATTTCAGTGAGAGAGAAAGCGGTGGGGGTAGGAGCAGAGGAAGAGGGAGAAAGAAACCCAAGCAGACTCCACGCTGATTGAGGAACCCCATGGGCTTGATCTTACAACCCTGAGATTAGACTTTAGCCAAAACTAGACCCTTAACCAGCTATGCCCCCAGGTGCTCCTGACTAATTCCTAATTTAAAAGAGAATGCTTTTAATGTTTTACCATAAGAAAGATGCTTGTTTTAGGGTTTTGGTGGATATGAGGTTAAGGAAATTTCCTTCTATCTTGGTTTGCTAAGAGTTATTTCATTTTTTTGTTTTGTTTTTTAATCTTGAATGTGTATAGAATTTTATCAAGTGGTTTCTTCCTTTAATTTGTTTATGTGATGAATACAGTAATTGATTTTCATATGTGGAACTACTTTTGCATCCCTAGGGTAATCCTAGCATGATACTGATATGTGTTTTTAGAAATCCTGCTAAATTTGGTTTGCTAATATTTTGTTTAGGATATTTTCTTTTTAAGATTTTTGAGTAATTATACCCAATGTGGGGCTCGAACTTACAACCCGGGATATCAAGATACCCATGCTCCACCAACTGAGGTAACGAGGTGCTTCTGGGATTTTTTTATCTATGCTTATTTGCGAGATGGACTTGTGCCTTTACTCTTGTTCACACTGTGTTCTCACTTTGGTATAGTAAAATGAGTTTAGGGGCTTTATCATTTTTTTAATTTTCAGGAAATATTTGGTCCTTGAAAGTTGACTGTAAAATCACATGGGCTTGATTTTTTTTTTTTCCAGTGGGAAGATTCAAAGTCTGTTAATGTCATTGACTATTCAGGTTTTGCATTCTTACATGAATTTTACAAGTATATTTTTATAAGAATTTATTAATTTCATTTATGTTTTCAAATTTATGGTATATCATGGTTCTTCATGGTCACATATCTTTTTAATCCTTTTTTATATGTATAGATAAGATATTTACCCTTTTTCTTCTAATATTATTTGTACCTTCTTTCATTTTTTTCTTGATCAGTCTCAACAGAGGTTGTCTATTTTATTATTCTTTCTAAAAAGAATCAACTGTTTTTTTCCATAGCTCATTAATGTGTACTTTTATAAAATCTCTTATCCTTTGGGGGCCTTTATTCTGTTATTTCTCTTTGAACTGTTAAATTTGGTTCCTTGTATCATCAATTCACAGGTTGTCTTCCTTTTTGGCACAATAATTTAAAGATGTTAATATCCTTCTAAGGATTATTTTAATGACTTCTCACAGGTTTTGATATGCCATATTTTTATTATCATACAGTTCTAAATATTTTATAGTTGCCATTATAATTTATTTTATAATTTTTAGTTTTTTAAAGATTTATGTATTTATTTTAGAGAGAAAGAGAGTGTGAGAGCAGGGGCAGGGGGAGAGATAGAGGGAGAGAATCTTCAAGCAGACTCCCTGCTGAGTGTGGAGCCCTGTGCAGGGCTTGATCCCAGGACCCTGAGATCATGACCTGAGCTGAAATCAAGAGTTGAACACTTAACTGACTGAGCCACCTAGGTGACCGTATAATTTACTTTAAAATTTATTATTAAATAAAATTATTGTATAAGTAAAAACATTTGTTGTCTAAATTTCCAAGCATATGGAAATCTGTTTTTATTTGTAAACTTTCTGTATCATGGTCAGGTAACAAAATTTGAATGATAACAGTTTTTGAAATCTGTTGAGACTTGCATTATGTCCATGAGACTTACTTTATTTTCTTTTGAGAGGAATGTGTTCTCTAACTGTATGTTTCAAGATTCTATATAAACTTGTTAACTTGTTGTTCAAATCATCTATACTTTTAGTAATTATTTGTTTTCTTAACCTAAAGTTTATTGAATCTTTTATTATGATGGTGAGTTTGTCCAACTTTCCCTCTACTTCTGTCCATTTTTGCATTATGTATTTTGTGGTTATGTTATGAACTGTATGTGAATTTAGACTATTTGTATCTTCTTCCTGAATTGCATCTTCTATCATTATACAGTGTTCCTCTTTCTCTTATCATTTCTCTTTTATTTTGTATTAATAAAACTGTATCATTTAAAAAAACAATTAACATTTGTATGCTATATCTATTTCTGTTCTTTTCAAATTTCCCAGTCCTAATTTTTTGTGTGTGTATCTTGTCTTAACAGTGTGTATCATCACTTAAAATCTAACCATATTGTCCATCTTTTAACTGACAAGTTCAGACCATGTTTATTTATTGTGGTTATTGATCTAGTTCTTCCATCTTAAATGTGCTTTCTACTTGTCATTTTTCTCTATGCTTTCCCCCCCCTCTATTCTTGCCTTCTTAATTGAATTCCTATTTGTTAATCCCTTTTTCTTTCTTTTAAAAAATATATATATTCAATTTTGTTTCATTAGAAAAATTCATTTAAGCCACATGGTGGCCAAAATTCCATGTCTTGAGCAGGCTTTGACATTCTATTGCCCCCTTCAGATCAATATATGCACATACACACTACGTTGAAGAAAGGACTTTGACATGTGAAACAATGAGAATTGGATACTACTACTCCACCATCCCCCTTCCTACAGCCAACCCACACATTGCTTCAACTGTTATCTGCACACAGACAAGCTCTCATGGAAGAGAGGCTGAACACCAGATTAAGTGACCATAAGACACCCAAGTCAGAAGGAACTCTTGGCAGATGTTGAGGAAGCAAGGATGAAAATGACACCATCTTCCAGCAGCTAAACGTGAAGCACAAACCCCCATCTAAGAGCCAAGATGTCAGAGCCGTGTTGCCAAGGACAGCAAAGCATTTAGCAGAACCCAGGGAGAAGAGTGATATCACTACATCCCACAGTTATAGGCAACCCACTCACACATGTGTATTAAATAGGCTCTTTATCCAGGACAAGGAGCATCCCGATGGAGAGGCTCTTTAACGGCCTGGTTAACAGTTCTGATAACACTTATGCTCTGAACTTGCCTGCCCAGGAATTTGACACCTGGCTGGACATGCTTAGGGCTGTGTTCCAAGGTTATAGCAGGTGGAGGGAGATCACCTTTCTAGATGGATGGTCTGGAAGGTACTTGGGGGCTCTGTGCTAGCCAGTTGACCTCTGGTGGTCCAGGAGCTCCTTGGCAATGGGCTTTCCACTAAGCCCCCAGGGACTCCATCAGTCTAATAAAGACAGAGAGCAGAGTCAGTACCACACCTAAGAGATAGAGGTTCAACAATAGGCTTCATGGCTGAAAAGATCCCACTCCTTTGTAGAGCTGTAGAGCTACCTTAAGCTTCTGGAAGTTCTCTGGATTCCTCCAGGAGGAAGGGCCTGGAGTGTCCTGGTCACTGTAACAGTGGGTTGTGTTAGAATCAGGAGAAAAGTCAGCCAACCCCACATGACTCAGAGGACAAAAATGCAGCCTGCAGCAAAGCACAGAGCAAGACCACCTACACTGTTCACATATCAATCTGGTTTTTTAAATTCAGTTTTTATTTTCTACCTGTTCAAAAGTCGTGTTTTTTATTTCTGTCATTTAGAAGTTACCCAAGAAATTTTACCATACATATTTTGCGGCTTTATGAAGTGTAAATTCAATATCTATATCTAACCTTTTACCATATGTATTTATCAATTAACAAATTCCAAATTTACTATCCATATCTCACTTTTTTAGCCTCCTTTTTTTTTCTCCACTTCCTCCTTTTCCTTACTCTTTGATTGTTCTTTTTTCTCCTCTATTCCCTTTTTCTTTCCTTGGAGGTTTCACTTTCTGGATTACCCAACAATGATTTAAAAAATACATTTGTCATCATTTAGACACGTTCTATTTATAATGTAGCAGTGGACCTGGGAAAGAAATCTCTATAGTGGATATAGTGGATATTTTCTGTCATTGACTTGACAGTAGACACTAAGAGTAGAATTTCTGGATCATTTTCAGATTGAAAAAATTATGCCAGTTTTCTTCCATGGTGATTATACTTACTACCTGACACCCTTCTCAAAAGCATATGAAAGTGTTCATTTTCTCAAAAATTTGCTAATGTTGTATAATATCAAATGCTTCGATTTTTGTTAAACTTTAGAGAAAACAATGTATTGTTTCCTTGAAGGTGAGCATCTTTTCTCATATTTACTGGATTTTGGTTATGACTCTTCTATGAATTCCTAGTTTGTATCCTTTGCTTATTTTATAGGAGTGGAATACCCAACCAAGGTCAAGTCAAATTGGACAACAGCTTTGGTGGGTGGGGAATTCTTTGGGAGAGTGAGGGGTTCAAGCTTCAGATGGGATGTTGGATGTTGGATTAGGTAACTTTAAATGTCTCCTCTAATTTTAAGAGTCCATGATTAATAGTGGACTGAAATGCCCGGAAACCTAGAGCTGAATAAAATCTGGTGTGAGATGGATTTGTGTGCATTCTACCTAATCAGAGTAAATGACTCACTTGTCAGTTCTGTTTTGTACAGGAGCTGGTCCTAGAGTTGGGAGGGACATGGAAAGACATTGCCAGGGCAGGACTAATGATGGCTGTACTGATATGATGAGAGCAGAGTGGAGCTTTGAATAGTTGTAGGGCTGGGAGAAGTGGACTTTAAGGAGGACAACTGCTGGGAAATTGGGCTGTTAGGTTTGGCCCATAGTCTCACCATCCCAGCTCAAGAACCCATGAGGAAAGGGTGACTAAGGGTAAGTGGGAATAAGGCAACTAGCTTTGGGTTGATTTCCCGTACAGCTCCATATGATGATTGCTATTGGGATTTTGGTATAGAAGACAGACTTAAACACAAAGATCGTCCAAATGATGTGTCAAGGTTGAGATTGGTGCACAATATATGGATAGATATTTAAAGGACTTAAGCCGAGTCTTCTTTCTCCCAAAGGTTAAGGAAAACTCTCTTCTCAGCGTTAAACAGTTTCTGTTTAGGTAGAAGGGAAGATGCATTGCAAGTGTGTATGTGTTAATATTAATAATTTAAATGCTACTTAGCTAGAGGTTAGAACTCATCAAGGAGGATCATTTTAATACGGTCCATAGTCTTAGGAAAGTTTTTCTCCGGATAGCAGAATAGTGCGGAAGGCTGGGTGGGTGGAGGGAGGAGATACCTTTGGTATATAGTAAATTCACTGCTGTGATGGATTTTCTCAGAGAAAGGCGGAAAGTTAGAGGAAAGGAGAGAGCGAGGAATACCTGAGCCTCTGTAATTTCGAGAAATTCGGAGGAGGGCAGGACAGGAACAGCAACCAAGTGCAGGGCGGGGCGGGTCCAGTGGGTCTCCAGTCAGGGAAGGTGGGGAGAGGAGGGCTGGGCCTCGGGAGGGTGGCCACCCACTCTCTGCCTCCTTTTTCTCTAGAAAAGGAGCGTGGCTCGGGCTGCGGGGCTGACCGCGGCGCCACCTCCGGGACCGCAGCAGAGCCTGAAGCGCCGCCCTCGGCGAGCCAGAGCCTCCGAGCCCCGGAGCGCCGCGGGGCCGACACACTTCAGCAGGGAGAGTTTGAGGCGCTCTGGGCGCCCGTGGAGGACAGCGCGGAGCACGGCTTCCCGCCTTTTTCCTGCCTCCGGGGGTAGGTCCGGCTGGGCAGGGGGTAAGAGCCGGGGGGTCCGGGAGTCGTCCGGTTCCCGCGCTGAGACCTCTTGCTCTTCCCAGGTAGGAGCCGCCTGAGACCCCAAGCGAGCTGAGCGCACACGGAATACCGTGCTGGATGCGCGCCTGGGCGCGGAAAAGAGGTACTCCATTCTCGCTCGGGTTCCCCCTTACGAGTCCAGATGACCGACCCGGAAGAGGGCACTGGTCAGGAGTGTAACCTGAAATTCTTGTAGAAGGAAATTCTCAGGCCCCACCCAGTGCTTTTCTTTTAAAACTCTATCATAAATTGGCACTCTCAGCTCATTTGGGGGGATCTGCACAGTTTTCGACAATATGAAATGACCCGAATAACCGAAGTTTAAATTTGTTTCTTTTGATTTGGCTCTTTATCCTAATTTATTTTAGGGGAGGTGTCAGACAGCGGTATATCAGTAAGGAAGTGGTGAGTCTTCTGGATCTGCCCCCAACCCCCACCCCCACTCCTCTGCCCTGGCTGTCAAGGTTGTGTCAGGGACACTTCCAGGGTCAGCCTGGAATAGTAGCTCCGTGGCAATTCACTTGACGTCCACTCATGTAACCAATTTACTGAGTGATCAGTTGGCAGGGAAACTTGTGCAAAGAAGCATTAGAAAATGCCAAGATTTTGCGGAGTGTCGTTGGCCCTGCACTATATCATGTAAGCTCATATTACCTTTATTGTCTTCGTGCTCCTTCAGGTATGTATGTTAATCTTCTCCAAACAGATACTGAACAACCTGAGAGAAGCCAGGGATCTACCAGGCATCAGTAAATAACAAATATTTTTCAATGAATGAATGTAAAAAGCATCAGTAACTTTGAAACTTGGTGCATCCAACACCATTTGGGTTAATTGATTGGTAACATCTAAATTTAAAAAATAAACACCTTTTTCTCATGGCTACACATAGAATGGACTGTATTCTGATCCCCTTAGTTGGAATGTGTGGTGGTAGGAGACCTGAGAACTTGCTGAGCCATAGCGTGGGAACTTTTCTAATTTGTAAAAGGCGCAGGTTGGAGCACATGCTTTCAAAGATTTCTTTCAGCTCTAACAGTCTGTGATGAAATGAATCCATCACATCTTCATAAACATGTTTTGGATTTCAGTGGCTCCTGAAGACTTAATCAGAAGGTTGGTAAGCAAATTGTGATTGTATTTTTTCAAAGGAAGGTCTGAGAGCCAGCAACTTAGAGGAAAACCAACAAATATGTAGTAGGCTAATTTGGCTTCATCAAAACCAAATACATATGTATTTTCAAATTTTTAGGTTTAAACAGATCATTAAGTAATTGAATAATTTTTCTTTTTTAAAAATTTTTTTTAAAAGATTTTATTTATTTGCCAGAGAGAGAGAGCGCACAAACAGGGGGAGTGGCAGGCAGAGAGAGAAGCAGGCTCCCCACTGAGCAGGGAGCCCAATGGGGAACTCGATCTCAGGACCCGGGGATCATGACCTGAGCCCAAGGCAGATGCTTAACCAACCAAGCCACCCAGGTGTCCTGATTAATTTTCTTTTTAACTTAAAAATATATCCCCCCCTTTTTTTTAAACAACTAAACAGATGAACACTGGGGAGGGAAAGGAAAAATAAAATCAGGTAAAAACAGGGAGGCAAACTATAAGAGACTCTTAAATACAGAGAACAAACTGAGGGTTGGTGGAGGGGAGGTGGGTAGAAGGATGGGCTAAATGTGTGATAGGCGTTAAGGAGGGCACTTGCTGGGACGAGCACTGGGCATTGTATGTGGGTGATGAATCACTGGATTCTGCTCCTGAAACCAGTGCAGCATTGTATGTTAACTAACTTGAATTTAAATAAAAAAATAAACTTAAAAAAATATATTCCTTGTTGTTGTTGTTGTTTTTCTATATAGAATATGGGTTTTGCCTCAAGAAGATGGTTCTCCCTACCACTGGGCTGTATGATGTTGATCAATCTGATTAATGCTGATTTTGAATTTCAAAAGGGGGTGCTTGCCAGCATCAGCCCAGGCATCACGGAAGATATTGATTTCCAGTGCTGGAATGCTTGCTCTTTGACATTGATAGATCTCAAGGAACTCAAGATACAGCACAATGTTGATGCTTTCTGGAATTTCATGTTGTTCTTGCAAAAATCCCAGCGGCCTAGACATTATAATGTCTTCTTAAGCATAGCTCAGGATTTCTGGGACATGTATGTAGACTGCTTGATTTCACGATCTCATGGAATGGGCAGAAGACAGGTGATGCCTCACAAGTATAATTTTCCACAGAAGATAATAGGAGGTAATTTAAATGTGTACTTAAAAGAACAGAAGTTTAGTGTTCTTAAAAATTCTATATTTAATCCTTATTTGCCAACAAGCTAGCAAATTTGCCCTATTTTTTCCTAATATGATTGACTTTGATTTTCATTTTTACTGATTTTGTATTATTTAGAAACTGTAGGAGCTCTGATATGCAGAGATCTAAATTATCTTGAGATATAATACATTTGGTAGACCCTTAAAATTATTACCTTATTTTCACCTGAATAGTTCATAAGAAAGCTATTTTAACACTATAATTTTTCCTATTACATTTATTGAAGAAAATTTAAACATACGATATATAGTTAGGTTTTTAAATTTTTTTCAGTAGGGTTACTTAAAAGGAAGAAATCTTAAAGGTCACATTAGAGTGACAATTAACAATTTCTCCTCTCTAATATTATAGGACTGGATTTTACAAGACATGAGTTTTACGTATAAGAGAGAGAACATGGAAAAGACCTCAAGCAAGGTGACATCAACCTGAAAGTTTAATTCTGTCATTATTTCTTAGGTCAAATATTTCCTGTAGTATTTATCAAAATTGTTATTTCTAATTCTTTAATATTTATGAAAGTTGTATTTTTGTTGATGTGTAAATGCTTTACGGTTATTGAATTAACATTTCCGTCTTTGCTGGTAATTTGTCAATTTTTTATTTGGAAGGCTTCTTTGTAAAGCATCTTTATTTTAAACAAAACACTTAAAATGCATATGCAATATATTTTTAAATACAGTAGACAATGAAGTAATGCTGTAACTAATTTTACAAGGTATCTTATACATAATGTTGACTTTAAAACTGTGCCAAAATTAATGCCAGTATTGTCCTAAAAAGTAATATTTAATCTTGATGTAGTGTACTGAGTGGCTTCTGAAATGTGCATTTCATCACCAACCCATCCTACATATTAAAGTGTTTTTCTGTGCATTAAGGACTAACATTTTATGTTCTCACTTTCATTGTTTTCATTTTTAAAAAAGAATAACAGAAAGGTAACGAGAAATTTTGTTTTAGTGAAGTGCAGTCTGATAGAATTTTTGTCTTTAGTTATTAGCTCAGTTTTCTTCTTTTTAAAATATATTTATTTCCATCTCACATCTTATTCCAAAAAGGACATGAAACTTTAAAAATATATACCAAACAATAGGATAACATGAAGTAGATGAGGAAATTGAGATGATGGGAAATGAAGACAGGAAACTAATAATATGTAGTTGTAGTTTAGATTAATACTTTCAAACACATGTTGTAAAAAGCCTATACCTTTGATAAAAGGAGTAGCTGTAAATTGGTTTGAGTTTCTTACTTCTCCAGGTGAAGAAGGACTCTTAAGCAGTTTCAAGATTCACACTATTGATAAGAAAACCAAACAGCACGTTTAGGAGAAGCCCAGCCTTTGCTATGACTAAGAGCCAATAAAAATCATAGGTTTTTATAATGGCTACCATGGTATACAGCACTGTGTTTTCAAGTTCTTGGCAATGTCAGATTCCCTTCAATGCAAGCTGATGCCTGCACACCCAAACTCAATTACATATAATTTTAAAAGCTCCCCAAATAATACTGAGCAAATGTGCAATTGTCTGATGGTTCAACTTGATTAAAGAATAAACTTTAAAGAGTGGAGTGGGGGCTGACGTTCTTTGAGTTATGGACCACTTTGAAATTCTGATGAAGCTGTAGACACTTTACTAGGGGTTGTATGAACACAGTGTCCATCATTTGTGGATGATTTTTGGGGGGAGGGGTCATGAAGCCCAGGTTAAGAACCTCCAGTATATTTTTAAAATTTTTTTGTTTCAATTTTTAAAGAATCTCCAAAATTAAAGAATAAATGGATTGCATAGCTTTCAAGTATTATTTTACAAATATTTCATATAACTGAGTTTTATATAATAACTGGTTGCAGATAATATGAGGTTGTAAGTCTGATGAATTTCCACACTGAAAATATTTTATCTTGCCAATTAATGACAGATCCCTAAGCTCATAAAATCAACTGGTTGGAGGGTCGGTCTTATGTTCTCTTATTCAAATTGACCAGAAAGATACACAAGAAGTTGCCTAATTCATTTCCTACAGAGGCACAGGGTCATGATTTTTCTTAGAGAAGCTCTCTCTTTTACAACCTGTGGGCAAATGATCAAAGCTCAGAAGTTCAATGGCATAAAGCAAAACCAGATAATTTTAACCTAAAAAAATGGTTCAACCAGTTGTCATCACCATAGTTGTCATAAAAATTTCTATTGCAACAATGATGAACTTTTTGGTGTTAGTCAGTTAAACTTAATTGTTAGCCTTCCAAAATAGGCTAATTGGAAATGGGTTTCTAGTCCTCCTAATTGAATTTACAGGCTACATTGGATTTTTAAACATAGTAAAAATAAGGACATTTGCCAAATGGGCATTCTGGTTTTAGAGCAATTCATCTTAAGCCTTTTTGCTGGTACTTAGATACCATGTTCTGTTAAAAATCCCCTCCCCACCCCACAATTTTTGGCACAAATCATGTCATTTGTATATAGAAAAATTTATTCTTTTTTTCGTCATTCATTCAACAAAAACTCATTGAGCTTAGAGGTACACTGCTAAATAATCCTTGACTCACAGAGCTGCCATTGCAGTGGGACAAAGGTACAGTAGGAAATAATATAATAATTCAAAAGTAGTTTTATGATATCAAAATATATGTTTAAAAAGAGAAATGGTGGTCAAAATGTGGTTGAGTGGGGAACAGTGTGTATTTCTCTTTTGCCCTATTCAAAATCATCTGACTAGATGAGTCAAAGTTCATTTTTTAAACTTTAAATAAAATTTTTATTTTAGAATAGTTTTAAGTATGCAGAAAAGTTGCAAGGATGGTGCAGAGATATCTTGTATACTCCTCACCTATTTTTTCCTATTGTTTACATCTTACATTAGTATGGTATGTTTGTCATAACTAATGATCTAATAGCAATAAATTATTAACCAAACTTCTTTTTTTTATTGGGATTTCACTAGTTTTTCCCTGATGTCCTTTTTTCTGTTCCAGGATCCCATCCAGGACAGCACCGTACATTGAGTTATCTTGTCTCCTTAGGCTCTAAGATGTTTTCAATGACCTTGACAATTTTGAGTACTGGTCAGGTATGTTGCAGAATATCCAGTTTGGGTTTGCCTGATTGTTTTTCTCATGGTTAGACTGATTTTTTAGGCTTTTTAGATGAAGACCACAGAAGTAAAGTACTATTCTCAATATTTCAGATCACGGGTATATGCCACCAACATGAGTTATCACTGATGATGTTTAACCTTGGCTAAAGTAGTATATACCAGGTTTCTCCACTGTAATGTTTTCTCTTCCCTTTCTATGCTGTATTCTTTGGAAGCAAGTCACTAAGCATAACCCACACTTAAAGGAATGGGCAGTTATGTCCCACCTACTGGAGGAGGGAATATCTACATAAATTATCTGGAATTCTTTGTATTGGAGATTTGTCTACCCTCACTCCCTCCCCCTCTTCTGCTTCCTTCTTTCCTTTTCTTTCATTATTTACTTATGTCAGTAGGGATTTACAGATTTTTATTTATACTTTGGGTTATAATCCAGTACTACTTCATTATTTATTTTGTTGCTGAAATTGTTCCAGCTTTGGTCATTGGGAACTCTATAGGATGCTCCAGACTCATCGTGTGCATTTCCACCCATCCCTGGAATCAGCCATTTCTTCAAGGAGCCCTGGTTTCTTTTATTGGAGAATGTTATTAGAAATCAAGATCTGGGCAGTAGGTGTTTCTGTACCTGATAGTACCAGGCCAATTCCTGAATGTCAGGGGCTGCTTTTTTTTTTCTCAAAAAGCATCCTTGACTGGAAATTTAATAAAAGCAATTATGAGACATAATTGCTAATGAAACTAACATAAGCTTAGGCTGTGTTGGCAGAAAGTGTGCAAAAATGAGGAAGACTACTTTCATTATATCCTTCATGGATCCTACTACACCTGGAAATCTTTGTTCAGTTTGGTCACAGTTTAGAGGAATAGTTAACAAATTGTGGCACCTCAGGAGGGGCTGGCCAGATATAGTTTCTGGAATCATTAAATAAAAATGATTACAGAAAAGACTTAGGCTGACCATGATAGTTTTTTTTCCTATGATATGAAACATACCTTGTGCTCCAGAAGACAGACTGAGGATGAGATGAATGAATTATTCACCTGATTATTCACTGGTTTTCATCCAATATAAGCAAAAACTGGCTAACAGTTTAACCAAGGAATGAGCTCCCTCATGTGGTAAACATCTCATTACTGAAGTGTGTCGAAACCATTTCATCTGTATTCATTAAACTCCTTTTTTATTCTTTTGACTCTCTTTTCATGTAGTTTATTAGCAGAAGTTTCAGTGTGAGAGCTTGAAATTTTGTCTCAACTGACTCATGAGGGAAGTAGATTATCTGCCTTTCAGTCAGGCTGGGTAGGCTAAATGGGCTCAGGAGTGGTGTGGAAGCACCAGATCTGAGAGACAGAGACCGTTATAGTGACAGTGTCAGACCGATTCACTTGCCCACTGCAAGGGTGGCTGGAACTGAAATATGCAAACTCGATGCACGTCTTTCTACCAAGGGCAGGTGTCTGGATTAAGCCACACTATACTTCATCCACCTACATTTCTTCAGGTGCTAAATCTGAAGAATTTCAGATTCTTTCCTCTTCCTGATGGGTAAGATCTACACAGCAGGAGGGAAAGGTCCACCGATAGCACAGAGTATTTTGATTGTAGTCAGTCCGAATGAGTTTGGATGTACCAAGTTGTATCTCACACAAAAATTATATTCAACCAAGTTATATAAATTCTATTTCTACACATTAGTTATGTAATAGTATCGGTTAATGTAATAGTATTTATGTCTCATCATTTTAGAGAAAGTCTATCACTATTATGGAGTAAATACATTTGAACTACTTTAATATGTCTGTGTTTAGCATTACCTATTTAGTATTTTACTGGATAAATCTTCCTTTTGAGCTCAGGACTTTGCTGCATTTGCAAAGCTCAAGGGAAAGGCTGCCAGGAGCTGAGGCCACCATCATACTTATTTAATAATTTATTTACCAATATCTTGGTTTCAGTGATGAATGAAATGTGGTTTCTACCTTGTCCTTAGGGAGTTCAGCATCTGAGAAAGGAGCTTATAGTCTACAAAATGAGGCAGGGATTTATTGTTCTTAGCCATGGACACTTCATCTTGATTCTGTATCTGATATACTTGAGGTATATCTGGTGCTTTTTGTATGGTCATCTCATCATTGCGTGTTCCTATTTATGCCAGTTCTTGTCCCAGTAACTACTCTTTGTTGGAATCTTTGTGTTTAGGGCCTCCTGTGAAGAGGAAGAACAAATCATGCCTTCTAATATCTTGTTGTTGGTGGTAATAATAGGGAAAAGGATTCAAGAGAGGCAAAGTTCTCTGGTAAGCTGATGTCCATTATCAACTCGTAGGGGCCACAATGAAAATGGGCAGCTGGGCCAGGATGAGAATCTGCTGGCTAATGGTGTACTGTCAACTCATTCCAATTAGAACATTAACAACAGTTGCAGTTTCTCCCTTCATTGCAGATTCTACTAACTTCACAGATGGGGATAATGGAAAATTCCTGGAGGAATTTCCCCTGCGAGTTGGGGGAAGAAGAAGAAGAGGATGAAGGAGGAAGTAGGAGAAGGTGGGCCCAGTGGGGGTGATGGAGCCCTCTCTTATTTGATAAAGTAGATTTTATGCATCTCTTCTCAACTTTGCATTCAGTAGCATCATGTTGGTAGCTTGTAATTGGTCACAGTGGGAGTATTTACACCATCCAAATTGGCAAACACTACAAATGAGGGCCTTTTCCCCTTGAAGAGCCGAGTGTTACACATTTACCATTACACTGCTGAGTGTACAGATGGGCCTAGAATCTAGACTCAAATTCCATTATATTTACCTATTTAAGAAAACAGGTTCTTGTCTCTCCCAGTCCTGGACATGAACTCAACTTTGTGGCTTCCTGGGTGGGGTTGATGGGAATGGAGACAGGCTATGGAAATCTCTTAATGGCATATGGGGACACTTTGCTCTACACCCAGCATTAAGACATCTATCTCCTATTTTTTTGCAAAATACCTTCACCGCCAAAGGAGGGAAAGCATTTCCTCAGTCTCCCCTTCCCTTCCCCCATTAAAGAAGAAAAGCAGCATTAGAGTTTGCTTTGCATATTTTATATATTAAGAGTAAAACTATTTTTATTTTTGTTTAGCTCATGACTAACATTTACTTTTTATAACAGAGATATTTTACTTTGACCAACAAATTTATTGCAAATGTTTTTGCTGCCCAGCATTTATATAAACATATGAAAACAATATCCTGATTCCCCACTCCATCCATATATTTTGGTTGGGGTTGGCCTACTTCTGCCTCTGGGAGTAGGCAGTACTCAGATCTGGCCAAAGTCATGGTGAATGGCTCAGGAGTGGGCATGTGGCCAATCAAGGGTCCCAAGATGCAGAGGCAGTTGCAGAGACTGTTGGAAAACAGGCATGTGTTCTCTATTGGGTATCAACTTGGGAGAATATAATCCAGGAACTGCTAGGGAAGGAGAAGATCCTACTAACAGAGTTTCAGTCCCTAGATCCAACAATGCTTGTGGTCTTAATTACTCTTAGATTTGATAGCTACAGAGACTGTAAAAGTTCTTATTGGCTTAAACTAGATGGAGTAATTCACATGCAACCAAAGGAGTTTAACTGATACAGTATGTTTTACAATTTCAGTGAAGAGAATTAGTAATCTTTCCAAAGAAATTGATGACAACTCTTCTGATGCTATATGTAGGTAGTTTCAATACAAATAAATTATATGTGCTTACTTTTCTTTTTTCCATAGTATTTTACTAAAATATTTGCTTTATGTTTATAAAGATACATTTAACTAAAAAATTATAAGCAAACTTTATTTCAAAATGTAGATTATTTTATGTAGGAACACTCTTCTTTGACTCATTCACAGTTTTCACTGCTTTCACCTTTTGTAGAGCTCCTCCTCGAATAGGCAGTTTTTTAAGAGCAATATCTGTATCAGTCAGAGGTCCTCCCAGTAATCGGGCAGGAGTGCTTTCTACTGTTACTACACGACCAGAAGGCACCTGACAAAGCAAAAGATATATATATATAAGAGTTCATTTACAAAATTTTTCAATGAGAAATCCATTCATCCTTCAGCTGACTTTAGAAAGGATACAAAATTATAGCTGTTTCTTGGGAATCCTGGAGGGCTGATTGCGTCTAAACCAGTACTGGGTGAGAGTGAAGGTATCTTGGAAATAAATATGCCTTAACTATGTGAAATTTGACCAAAGAAAAAGAAAAGAAATATGAGGGAAAAAAACCATGGAAATAACATTCTATGGAGACTAAATTCAGTATCTACTAAGAAAAATTATGAAGCAAAACAAACAAACAAAAAAACTTACCGTTGTGTTAAGGCCTTTAATATCTGTCCTGTGAAATACTGCATTTGGTGGATGCTCACTGTATCTAGAGGATTCTATAGCTTTTTCCTGAAGTCTTTTTGCTTTCTGAAGATTTTTAAATTAGAAAGAAAGTAATATTAATTGCTATTAAAGCATTAACTATCATACTTGCAATGATGTATGTGAAGTACATTTAATTGTGCCTGATTTCTACTTGAACTGTTTATTAAGTAGCACTGTAACTTGTACTTACTCACTTAGGCTAAAAAGATAGTTATTAGTAAGTTACATCTTTTATATATTGCAGAAGACACCAATCACCTGAGAACATTATTAAAATTTCCAGAGGTATGAGTCTATATGACCGAGGAATAAAGCAGGTCCTGTGGAAGTCACATTTTAGCACATGATTTAATAAGCTACTAAATTTACCTCAGGTGATACATGTTTTCAAAATATTTTGCTTAAATACTAATTCAGAACATTTAACTATTTCAAACAGAGTAAAATAAATTGTATAATTTCTTGCACTTTTGTTCAAACTCAACAGTTTAGGCACCAGAACAGGTGAAATTTGAGGTAACAAATGATCTGCATGGAATGGTTGATTTTCATTAATTATTCCTTAAAAGTACAGACAGTTGTGAGGATATTTTATAAGTAAAGCTGGGAAGAATTTTTAGTGAGAAGGGGAGACACAGTACCTCGAGTGAGCTTTTGTTCTTAACTTTGGTTTCACTACCTTAATGTGGTTTCACTATTTTCATGGACTAATTTAACACTGAACAATTTCAGATCTAGACAAAGAGTTGTAACATTACATAAAAACATATCCAAAGTATTAGTGAAAAAAGTGGGAAAAGCAATGAGATTTTGGAAATACATGGTGCTTCTCCCATATTTCAAGTGAACAATCAACATTATAAAATTTTTAGATTAGTTTCTAGTTTATTCCTGAAGCAGCTTATTACCTTTTCCCAAAGGGATGCCTATCCCCAGTTCTCATTTAAGCATTAATATAATGTTTCTTTTGGTGGTCATGGAGGGGAAATACCCTTGGGGGAGAGGGTAACACAGTTGTTTTTTCTGTTCTTCACTCTGCTTCTTACAGAAATGATCAATGACACAAAGTGGAAAGTAGGAGCACATTTCTCCTGCTTATTCCTGGCTACCGATCATCTTGTTTATGCAAGCCAGGAACATCACCCTTGCTTCCCACTGCTAGAGTAAAAAAACCCTGAAAGTGCTCTTCTGTAACTACAAAAATGCAT
Source organism: Ursus americanus (assembly GCF_024610735.1). Lineage (NCBI taxonomy): Eukaryota > Metazoa > Chordata > Mammalia > Carnivora > Ursidae > Ursus > Ursus americanus. The sequence continues at coordinate 71,138,043 of NC_142129.1, forward strand.
AGTTATCATCCTACATTGCATATGAGGATCTAACAGTGTTGGTATTCTATAGAAAGGTCAGCAGAAAAAGTGAAGGAATATTTATTCCTCAAAAAGTCTGCCTGTCAGAATTGGCTATTTGTTGTGGATATCACAATATTTTAAAAATCCTACCTTTAAAGTTTTAGCATTTGATGTTCTGGCCAAGAAATTTTCCCATGACTTATTAGCCAATTCTCTTTGCTTGTGTGTGGCTTGTATCTGAAATGAGAAAGATAATTAAGAGTTCTAGTTTCTATGAAAGGATACCAAAGGGATTTTAAAGCCCTTATTTTGAAGGAAGACTTAGATTTTGCCAATGTAAATTTTAGGGCTGACTAGCTAAAGGATTAGAGTAAAATCCTTCCTTCATTATGTGGCTAAGATTTGAACTGCTTTCCATGGAATGGAATGTAAAACTGTTATAAAAAATACAAAATATAAAAATAACAATAATCATTCTTAGCAAGACTGATTGCTTTATGTGATTATCACTCGTGAAGACAGATTATAATCCAGAACAAGCTATATAAATGACCTAAAAGCAAATTCACAGGCGAAAACAGAGAGATTCCTGCTGCCACTGATAATAGTTTACAGAAGGTTATATTGGTAAAACTACTAATTTATGACTGTAGCATTTTTAAGACAAGCAGTTTTGTGAGAGTGCTGAGTTGATGGTGGTGATGCAGTCTACGGCAGTAACCACTAACAAACTGCAAAGACTATAGTTCTCAACAGGCTGTTCACTAAATATATACTTACAGAATACATGCCCTTGGTTAGTATATAACATGTTATTAAATATGGATTATGAACCTAAGGGTATTTAATTAAACAACTGCTTAAAAGTAAGTGGGGTCAAAGCCATGATAACAAATCAACAATAACCAACAAATCAACAATAGCTCGTCCACAGAGCAGACATTCTGCTATTTAACAGAACTAATGAGGCAGTAGAACTTCCAATAGGGCTGCCGTACTTGAGAGCAAATAAATTCCTTAAATGGAAGCATCTATGCAATAAAAACTCTTAAATAAAACTTTCAAGCAAATTGGTGTCTAGGATGGAACGAAATTTGCAGATGGAAGCAGACCGAATTCCTAATAGGCTGTAGATATAAACATTTAATAGACTATGTGAAAGATCAGGCAATAGAAAACACTTTGGAAATCACCTTAAAGAGTTTTAAACATTTAATTGTAATAATAAATGGTCATCTAGCAGAAGGGGGGATCTGCATTGTCTTTGTATTTGGGGGACAAGCTAGACCCACTTAAAGACCCATTTGCTCAAAAACTTCTGTTGCGTTCACTTTTCAACTGAACACAAAGCTTTAGGAAAATGGCTTATATTTTCCTGGCAGGCTTTTAATGATTAAAGTGAGAGACCATCTTACCTCTGGATCTACAGATAAAACATTCATTGTTAAGTTTTATGGTACTGAAGTGAGGATGAAGCTTTTATCAATATGCCTATGGTTGGCGTACCAGGAAGGACCTATCACACAGTGAGGGATGAAGGCCAACTTTCTGTGAGGTTATATGTATAGTCACAGAGATACACTGTCAGAATTTACTAAATGTATACACTTAAATAGACCACAATTTTTGGAACTCTGACATTTCAAAAAATGTGTATAAGGTATCTGTTTACTTTTCTTAAAAAAGATTTTATTTATTTATTTATTTATTTGAGAGAGAGAGCATGAGCAGAGGGAAGGGCAGAAGGAGAGGGAGAAGTAGGCTCCCCACGGAGCAAGGAGCCCGACAGGATACTCAATCCCAGGATCCCAAGATCATGACCTGAGGTGAAGGCAGACGCTTAACCGACTGAGCCAACCAGGCGCCCCAGGTATTTGTTTACTTTTTAAAATGTAAGCCTATAGAAATCAAATTACAATGCCATAAACCTAGTAATTGAATCTCAGGCTGTTAATTCCATAGTTTCTTTAAAAATTGCACAAAAACACTGAAAATAACCGTAAGAAAAACTACAAATTAATTCTAAGTGCTAAAACACTCACAGGTAAGGCAAATATAACCTATGGTCAGCTAGTTTATTGAAATTATCATTTCCTGCCTTAATGGTATATGTGACTTACTTTTGTATATACTTTCTGTTCATTTTGCACATCTTGGTGTGCCTGGCTTTCAATCATCTCGCTTTGAAGAGAAGCAACCATCTTTCCAATATTTTCTGATGCTGTTGTAATAGTTTCCAAAAATTTTTTATCTGTATTGACTGGTCTTAACTTTTCTAATTTTATTTCTTCATATATTTCATTCCATATTTCTCCAATCTGTTATAACAAAGTTTAAGTTTAAAAAGTTAAATTAACCAAAAATAAATGATATAATTTTGGGTAATCCTTTATTTGGGTGGTTGTTCCAAAGTTAACACTTACTAACCATCTTCCTTTTTGGGAATAAGTGCATTGGGAATGATTTGGGGCACCGATTATAGTTGAGTATTCAGGAGTAATTTCTCAAATGTTTTACAATGATAAAGTATTCGTGGATGAGGCTCCACTGTCTAAGTCTAGTTCACTACCATTGTCACCACCCTCTGGTTTATAGTCACACTGTTTTCACTGCTGCAGAAACTGCTGCTTTAGTCTTATCCTTTTGAACTACTGATGTATTCCTCCCAAAAGCCCTGTATTAATAGCTAGGTCAAGAGGTGCCTGGCTGGCTCAGGCTGTAGAGCACACAACTCTTGATCTTGGGGTCGTGTGTTCGAGCCCCATGTTGGGTGTGGAGCCTACTTAAAAAAATAAAAATAAATTTAAAAAGAATAGGAATACTTTTGAAAAATAAATAAATCAAAGCTAGGTCAAGCTGAACTTGTAGGGCAGTTAACGTGGGGATAACTGGGGCTCCAGAGCCCTGTCCCCTGCCCCTTACCTTCTAGCTCAGACAGTAACTGAATCTCATGCTCTTAGTGCCATGGATTCATCATACTGACAGCTCCATCTCATATTCTAGATTGTCTGTAAATTAATGTGCTTGAGTATGCTTATATTTATAGAAAAATTTATATATCCAGGATTGGGATGAAATTGAGCTTTGTTTTCATTTGAAAATAGAGACTTACTCATTTATAACATTCAAATACATAGTACTAATATTAGTAGAAGAGAATGTACTTAAAAAGACTTTGCTGAAACTTGAAAAGTATTTATTTGCCAATAAAAATATAACCAACAGGGTGAAAAACCTAATGTCCTTTAGCTGATATTTGATCATCATATAAACTAATGATAAAATAATCTTTAATAAATGTTAATAATTTATGTTAATAAGCAATAATTCATTTAACTCTAGTGCCTAATACTCTCTAAAGAGAAGAAATTATATTTTAAAAATTCTGTTAAGTTTCTGAATAGCTCTGTCAGTAACATCCATCTTCTTTTATAAACGAATAGTTGGATGAAATCATATCCTATGGAAAATAGCCAACCAGTTGTAGGTTTCTTGAACAGTACCGGATGCAAAATGGAAAATAAAAACTATACAGTACATGGATGATTTCTTACAACTACGAATAGATCTTTTATTTCCCAATTGATTTTTTTGTCATATTAGAGTTTCATAAGATTATTAAGAAGGTACTCACTTTAAAATCAAGGTATCTATGTATGATACAAAGAGTGACAAAATCTTCAGCAGATAGGCCAGGTAAATTTTCAAAATCTAAACAAAATTTATAAAGAAAGAAAGAATGTAACAAAGCAAGTGATTCCAAAATGCATGTATCAATCATAAAAACTAATGCCAACAGTTACTTTTTATTTCATCTTGATTATGAAAACGTTCTGTGAGCTTGTGGCTTGCTGAAGAGTGTTTGGCAATTTTTTTCCTTAATAGGAAGCAAGAACCAAAAAAAAAAAAAAGAGGAAGCAAGGACTTTAAAAACTCAGGTATTTCAGAATTCTAATGTTTAAGCCTAATCATCTAAACTAACCACCTTTAATCCTGGAACTGCCTGGGGAGCTCCGAAAGATGCTGATGCCTGGGCCCCACACCCAGAGATTCTGATTTTAATTGATCAAGGGCGTAGCTTGGGCATTGGGGTAAGAATGGAATATGCACTTATCTGTATAAAGGTACTTTTGATCATCATGTTTGAAAATAGACTCCAAAGCAAAATCACCTTGCAAACTCAGCAAAACAGAGGCTCATGAAAATCTGACAAGTAGCTTCTTACCCAGTTTGCCCAGCACAGCATAAATTTTTGCTCTGATATTCTCAGCAACATCCATGACTGCAAGAGTTGGGCAATTTGCAGGCAATGGCATGATTTTTTGCTCTTCTTGGAAACTGGTAAATAGAGGTTTCTTTGTATCTAATCATTGCATATCATGAAAACAGGACAGATAAAAACGTTAGTAAATTAATATCTAATTTTGAAATTTTAGTCCAGACATAGAATATATAAAAATATTATAACAGAATAAAATAGTGCATTGTTTATGGTTATTCTTTTGAAAGCATTAGTAATCAGTTATTCCTCATTCTGTGGCAAAACTTAAAGCTTTCATTTTAATTATACATAAAATATGGAAATTTCACAAAATAACTTCTTAAAAAATGAAACTCTTATGTAAATAACTTCTCTAATTTTGAGATCTAGAAATTGAATAATGTCAGTTTAACAAAGATGTGGTCTCCTTTGCTTTTAGGTTCTATATTATGCTATAAATATAAAAAAATTTTATGATGTTACAGATCAAAACTCAGAAATAATAAAAATTGGTTGGAATAGAAATCATCAGAAGTTAAAGGGGAAGTATTTTCATTTAAAAATTAACAATATTAACAGTTTAGATGAAAAGAAACATAAGAGGCTTAGAAAATGTACTCTAGCATTGTAGATTGCTGGTTATTAAAATTTATGAACATTTATTTTTATTTAGAAAACAATTTCTTTTATATAAAAGGTGAACTTGCTTCATAAATATGAATCAACAGAAATGTACAAAATACTATAAAAATTGTTTTCAGGTACTCTATTTACATTCCAAATTTAATTGATGAAATGAATGTTACTGAATTTTAATGATGAAATGAAATGTTACTGAATCTATTTGTAAAAGCAAGTAACTCAAAGGAACTTCTTTAGGACATGATGTTAGGTTTTGTTTTTGTTTTTGTTTTTGTTTTTAAACAATAAAATAAAATATCACTTCCTGAAAATATTCTATAAAAATATGAACCTGCGGGGCGCCTGGGTGGCACAGCGGTTAAGCGTCTGCCTTCGGCTCAGGGAGTGATCCCGGCGTTATGGGATCGAGCCCCACATCAGGCTCCTCTGCTATGAGCCTGCTTCTTCCTCTCCCACTCCTCCTGCTTGTGTTCCCTCTCTCGCTGGCTGTCTCTATCTCTGTCAAATAAATAAATAAAATCTTTAAAAAAAAATATGAACCCGCTACTAATTTACTTAGTTTTCTTCCATTCATTCAGAATTTGATAGCAAGTTCTACAAACTCTTGTGAAAAGAACTTTAAACAAAGGGGTGGAAGTCCTCATACTTCCCTAATATCTTTTAAAGATCTCTTTTTAAAAATATGGGTAAGGGGCGCCTGGGTGGCACAGCGGTTAGGCGTCTGCCTTCGGCTCAGGGCGTGATCCCGGTGTTATGGGATCGAGCCCCACATCAGGCTCCTCCACTATGAGCCTGCTTCTTCCTCTCCCACTCCCCCTGCTGTGTTCCCTCTCTCACTGGCTGTCTCTATCTCTGTTAAATAAATAAATAAAATCTTTAAAAAAAAAAAAAAGTATGGGTGAACAATGAATAAGTCCTGGGGATGTAATGAACAGGGTGGTGACTGTAGTTAACAATACTTTATTGTATATTTGAAAGATTTTAAAAAGTTCGATCACAAGAAAAAAATTTTAACTATGTGTGGTGATGGATGCTAACTAAACTTATTGTGGTAATCATTATGTAATATATACACATATCAAATCATATTGTTGTACACTTAAATGAGTGCAATGTTATATGTCAATTACATCTCAATTAAAAATATGCATCTAATTGCTACTACTAAGAGTTATAAATACACTTACCAATGATCATCCCATGTTTATCACGTTTTACTCCCAGTTCTTTTTCTTCCTTTCTCCACAATTTAATTAAAAGACTAGCAGCTGTCTGGTCCTTCTTCCCACGCCAAGCATTGACATGAGCCGTAGTTTTGGGATTATCACAAAATTCAACCATTATTCCAAGTATTAGATTACAGAATTTTTTTTGGTTCAACTTTTGCAAGGAAACAGAAAAGGAAAAGAGTTGCAATAAATATTAAGAATTATTACCTTCAAACCCCCCAAAAACAAAAATACCCAAGAAAAACTTGTATTAATCAGTAACTTTTTTCTATATGACTGTCTTATAAAATTCACACTCTACTTAAGTATGACTTGGGACAATCTCCTGTTAAAAAGTATGTTTTCAGACATTAATTAGAAAGAATAAAAAGAGATTCAATATAATTCTTATGTAGTCAGAAATATATGTCATGACCAAAAATGTAATCAATTTGGTTCAGTCCAGAAAAAGAAAAATTGTAAAAATAAGTGAAGATGTTCATTGTAAGTGGAGCAAGATAAACAGTACTACATATAGTTCACTATAATTATAGGACCTTTTCAATTTACATGCTTTATTAAGGTTTGTAAAGACTCATATTAACTACAACCTTGTGACTAAGAAAATAACTGATGGTAACTGCAAGTGGCAGTCACATACGAAAATAAATCAAAATGAGATGTAATTTTGTATTTTGCAAAGTAAGCATTTAAGAAAAATTATCAAGCATATTTCCTTTGTTTTGCTACTAGCTTTCAGCAAACCAAAATTTAGGTATAGAAAAGTCCATCTAGAGTAGTAGTCTCCACACAGTAATAATTTGTGTCTGAAATATTTATTGTTGATTAACTCATAGTATACTGCTAATAGAATATAGCACAGGAAACATGTAGCCTGTTGTTTAAACTGCAACCATTATCAGTTTCCTATCTTATAAAATGAAGGATAATATTATCTGCTTTAGAGAGTTTGATGATGAATTATAGAAGTCTGCCTGGCACATAGAAAGCTCTAAATAATATTTAACATTATTAGCAATTATTATCATTGCATACTGAATAAATATTTTACCAGATTTTATTAAACAGAGCCCTCAATTGGGTTTTTTATTCTTATACTTCACTTTCAGGAGAAAGAGAAAATTTCAAGGTTTGGACTTAATAAAAAAACTTCATTAAAGAATATTTGTCATTAACTTGATTTGTTTAATCCACATTAAGCACAATCTAATAATCATATTCATAAAAATAGAAAACACTTACATGGCGAAAATATGTGTCAGGAACTATTCCAAATACTGTATGTAAGTGTATGTGTGTGTGTATATATATATATATATATGTGCACATGCACACATAATCACTCATATAATTCTCCCAACAGTGCATGGGATAGATACTGTTGTAATCTCTGTTTTACAGATGAAGAAACGTATAACAGAGATGTTAAATACTTGTCCAAGTTACACAGCTAACAAGTATTGGAGGCCTCAGTCAGACTGATTGCAGCCTATGCTCATAACCACTGTGCTATATGGCTTCTCCTACCAGTCTTCTTCATGCCTTTCCATCAGAGAAACCCTAGTGGTGAAGGAGAGTGAACACAAGTGAGAAATGTTTTTGAAGTCTTTTATATAACCTTAAATATTCACATAGAATTTTATTATTTAGTATACACATGTTTAATATAACTCCCCATTTCCTAGTCTTTAACTAAAAACAAGATTCTAGGAAGATGTGCCAAATTAATTCTGTGACTTTGAGAATCCCCTGACACATTACCATGTGCCTCTGGACATACTTGTTCTCTCATCAGAGAAATATGGTGAGCTATAGATCATTTAGTAAAGCCACACATATATCTTTCTGTACTATGTCCAATTTTCTGAACCTTCCAAGGGCTTCTGGTTATGACTCACTCCTGTTTATCAAAATGGGTTATTCTTCTTCTTCTTCTTTATTGTTTGTTTGTAATGTTTTATATTTAATGAGTTTGCTCTCCTATATGTAATGTCAACTAATTTTCTTTCAGAGAGATGAAGGGACACAAAAAACTTTAGTACCTTTGTCAAATCCAAGTAGGTTACTGTTTTTTTTTTTTTAAGATTTTATTTATTTGAGAAAGAACACGAGAAGGGGAAGAGGCAGAGGAAGAGAGAGAAGCAGACTCCTGCTGAGCAAGGAGCCTGATGCAGGGCTTGATTCCAGGACCCTGGGATCATGACCTGAGCCAAAGGTAGACGCTTAACTGACTGAGCCACCCAGGCATCCCATGGTTTGTTATTCTGTTAATAAAATCATGAGTGGTGGCAATCAAGGCAGTGACATAGGTAGAACTCTACATGAGAATATCTCTCAAAGTTTTATTGAAACCAAATTATACTTTTCCTCCCACATCATCCGGACATGGACCTACTTAGAATTGAGGCCAGTAGGGAATTACTTTGAGGATAATTGAAGATCTTTGCCATTCTTTGTTGGTGTTAGATGGCAACTATCTTTTCTGGCAAACTTAATATACTCATTTCTGCTCATTCTGTAAAATGGTCTTAGACACACTCAATTCCTCAGATTACCTACAAACTATTCAGTTCTTTATAAATGCTGATCTTTACTCCTTTGTCTAATGTGGCCCTTAACTTTTAATACTAAGAGAAGAAGCTAGAAGTTATTAATAATGATTATGGGTTTTGATATTGTCTAGCATTTCACAACTATTTCTTTAAAGGTGCTTGGGAAAAATCCCATAAAACAATTATCTGTTGTTACGTGTTAGGGAGTGCTGACCTAATAAACAGGTTTCTTCACAGGAGGAATTTTCAGAGCCTTTATTATGCCAATGCAAATTATGGATCTCCAAGTGAGATTTTGTTTAAAACAATCATTTAGACATGATTTGGGGGCACATTTAATTACAGAATAGTGTTCTGTGGCACTTAGTTTTGGAAAGAGTTAATAAAAACATGTTTATTTCTTTATTTGTTTACAATTATTAACAATCATACTTACTGCTAGTAAGTCCAAAAGGAGAAAAATTCCTTCCTTTTCAAGAAAGTAATCCTCTGAGGGATAACACCCCAAAATACAGCACCTTAAATAAAAAGGAAGTTATTCACTTAATAAGGATTCTACTGTCTATATACTATTGTCTACTTCTATATTTTTTGACTGTTTTAGATGCCTCATATAACAGAAATCATGTATAAGAAATAGTCTGTGACTGACTTATTTCCCTTAGCATAGTATCTTCCAGGTCCAACCATGTTATAAATGGAAGGATTTTCTTCTTTTGTAAGGCTGAGTAATATTCCATTACATGTATATACCATATTTTCTTTCTTTATCCATTCACCTATTGATGGACATTTGGGTTGTTCCCATATCTTGACTATTATGAATAATGCTGCAATGAACATGGGAGTGCAGCTATTTCTTCAAGATCCTGATTTTAATTCTTTTGGATCTACACACAGAAATGGGATTGTTGGATCATATGGTGGTTCTGTTTTTAATTTTTTTGAGGAACCTCCATGCTGTTTTCCATATCAGCTGCACTATTTGCATTCCCACCAATGTCAAGAGTTCTCTTTTCTCCACATCCTCACCAACACGTATCTTTTTTTTTTTTTTTTGATAATAAGTCTCCCATCAGGTATAAGGTGATAATTCATTGTGGTTTTGGTTTGCACTTCCCTGATGATTAGTTGTTCCATGTGAATCTTAGGATTATATTTTCTATTTCTGGGGAAAAAAATCTTTAGGATTTAATAGGGATTACACTTTGGCTAGTATGACATTTAAACAATATTGTTACAGTCTCTGAACACAGGATGTCCTTCCATTTATTTGTGTCTCCTTTAATTTCTTTTATCAGTGTTGATTACGTTTATTCCTAAGTACTTTATTCTTTTTGGTTCTATTACAAGTGTGATTGTTTTCTTAATTTACTTTTTGCATAGTTCATTATAGTGTGAATAAAAATGTGTATAGAAATGCAACTGATTTTTGTATTTAACTTTGTATCTTGTGACTTTATTGAATTCATTTATTAGTTCTAACAGTTTTTTGGTGGAGTCTTTAGGGATTTCTATTATATGATCACATCATCTGCAAACAGAGGTAATTTTACTTCTTCTTTTCTGATTTGGATGCCTTTTATTTCTTTTTCTTGCCTAATTGCTCTGGCTAGGACTTACAGTACTGAGTAGAAATGGTGAGAGTGGACACCTTTGCCTTGTTATAGATCTTAGAGGAAAAAGCTTTTAGCTTTTCACCATTGAGTGTGATGTTAGATGTGGATTTTTCATCTATGACCTTTATTGTGTTAGTTTCTTCTTTACTTAATTTGTTGAGAGTTTTTATCATGAAAGGGTGTTGAATTTTGTCAAATGCATTTTTCTGCAACTACTGAGATGATTATGCGATTTTTATCCTTCATTCTGTTAATGTGGTGTATCACATTGATTTGCTTATATTGAATAATTCTTGCATCCCAGGGATAAATCCCATTTGATCATGGTGTATGATCCTTTTAATTTGTTGTTGAATTTGGTTTGCTAATATTTCCTATAGGATTTTTGCTTCCATGTTCCTCAGGACTGGCCTCATAAAGTGAATTTGGAAGTGTTCCCTTTTCTATATTTTGGAAGAGTTTAAGAAGTATTGGTATTAATTCTTTAAATGTTTGGTGAAATTCACCTGTAAAGCTATTGGGTTGTGGGCTTTTTTGTTGGGAGGTTTTTAATTACTGATTCAATCTTCCTATGTTATTGGTCTCTTCGGGCTTTCTATTTTTTCTTGATTCATTCTTGATTGTATGTTTCTAGGAATTTATCTATTTCTTCTATATTGTCCAATTTGTTGGCATGTAGTTGTTCATAATAATCCGTTATGATCTTTTTTATTTCTGTAGCATCTGTTATGATGTGTTCTATTTCATTTATTTCATTTATCTTAATTTTGAGTCTTCTCCCTTCTTTCTCTTAGTCTAGCTAATGGCTTGTAGACTTTGATGTCTTTTTTTTTCTATTCTCTCATTTATTTCTGTTCTAATCTTTATTATTTCCTTTATTTTGATAACTTTGGGCTTAGTTTGTTCTTCATTTATTAGTTACTTTAGGTTTAAGGTTAGGTTGTTTATTTGAGTCATTTTTTTTTTAGATTTATTTATTTATTTTGAGAGAGGGGCAAAGGGAAGAGGGAGAGCAGACTCCCCACTGAGCATGGAGCCCTACATGGGGTTTGATCTCAGGAACCATGAGATCATGACCTGAGCTGAAACCAAGAGTCTAACACTTAATCCTAATGAGCCACCCAGGGACCCCCATTCTTCTTTTTTATGTAGGTATTTATACCTATAAACTTCCCTCTTAGTGCTGCTGTTGCATATCACATAAGTTTTGGTATGTTGTGCTTTCATTTTAGTTTGAGAAATTTCTAATTTTCATTTTGCTTTTGCCTTTATCCAGTGGTAGTTAAAGAGTGTGTTAATTCCCCTGCATTTGTGAGTTTTCCTAATTTCCATTTGTTATTGATTTTTGGTTTTCTTCATGTGTGGTCAGAAAAGATATTTGGAATGATTTAAGTCTTAAATTTGTTGAGACTGGTTTATGACCTCGCATGCAGAACTAGTCCCCCATCCTGTGGTTATCTAGGTGCTCTCCAAAAATTACCTTATTAGGGGTACCTGGGTGGCTCAGTTGGTTAAGTGTCTGACTTTGGCTCAGATCATGATCTCAGGGTTCTGGGATGGAGCCCCATGTTGGGCTCCCCACTCAGCAGGGAGTCTGCTTGTCCCTCTCTCTGCTGTTCCCCCAACTCATGCTCTCTGTCTGTCTCTCTAATAAATAAATAAAATTTTTAAAAAAATTACCTCATTAACATAAACAGATGTGGTTGAAAGCGGCTTGTTATGAATAACAAAAGACACTACCTTCACAGTTATTACTCTGAAGCTATTATAGGAACTGAGAATAAAAGACCAAATACCCACAACTAATGAATCATCGAGCCTTACATCGGAAACCGGGGATGTACTGTATGGTAACTAACATAATATGATAAAAAATCATTAAAAAAAAAAAGACCAAATACCGTAACAAAAGATGTTCTCATTGCTCTTATTAATTAGGAAATGACAAAAGTTTTAGGAGCTGTGTACTAGAAATGGACCAAATATATATTTCTTAATCTAAATCACAATAACACAGAACTTAAAAAGAAGTTATATTCTGCTGCTATTGAATGGAATATTCTGTATATGCCTGTTAGTCCCATTTAGATCTGTAGTCGGTTAGGTCTATAGTCATTATTTTTCCCCCCAAATATGTTGCAGTGTGGCTTTCATGAATCTCACCCAAATAGGACAAAAGAAATGTGTTAAATGTTAATGATATATGAAACTCAAGTAATTTTGTCCAAGACAAAACTTTATAAATTAATGTTAAGAAAAGCAGTATGTATGTATGTATGTATGATTTATTTTTTGCTCTTTAGGAATGCTAAAAAGTTTGAGAAAAAAATATTGCTTAGGAAATACCTAATCAATTGGTTTTCAACTCTGAAGAGGAGATGAATGAGGAATTCAGTTGTCTTCAAGTATAAGAATACTGTGTGAGTAAGAGTAGATGCTTGTGTTTTCCCAGACCAGGCCAAAATGGATTGGAATCAAATAATAAAAACAAGGATTTAAGTTTAGATACAAGAATGGTTTTATAAATTAGCTATGGATAAGATTGCTTTACAAAAGATATTGTTAAGTGTCATTTCTGGACTATTGAAAAAAGTATTGGAAGAGTTATCTTTCTGGTGTGGTTTTGAGGGAAGAAATTTTTTTAATGAATTAAGCAAACTTTTACTGAAGCTTAAATTATGTACAGAAATGCATTTCAACTTATTTAAGTCCAACACCATGACGAAATTATAGCACCAACATTTTCCCTCCTCTATCACGCATACTAGGATTAATTTTTATTATTATTCAATCTACAGTTTTAATTTTCTAGGCTTTATTTCATACAAATTTGTGTAGTTTTTCAAAATTAGATAGAAATCTTAAATCTATCTGAAAAAAAATCAGACCTCAAGCCAACAAATATCATAGAAGTAATTTTCTTGTATTGTGGTTCTAACTTGGGTACAGTAATACTCACCAAATGCTGTCCAATGTACTAAAAAGAAGTACATTATAGCCTAATCCAGTCTGTAACTTTGTGGGGTCTATTTTCATTACACGAAGAATTATATCCACTCCTTCGGTTCCAAAAATTTCCTAAGAGATTTATTTAAAATTATTTTTTGAAATAATCTAATCCTTTTCTGTTTCATCCTATCCCTTAAAACTTTTTATACTGGAAAAACAGAACAACATTGTTAGTTTTATACAAATATTTTTTTTCAAATTTGCACTCACTCTCAGGAATTTAAGACACATTATTATTAGAAACGGCATCAATCAATATGCTAGCTTAATGTCCCTTTCCATTTTTTTCCCTTTCTTTTTTTAAAAAATAAACCATAAGCTTGCCCCATGATTTTCTTCCGCATTATAATGAATGTACTCTAATATCCTGTCAGATGAATACTAGATAGCAAAAACTAATTTAAGAGGCTAAAATTCTATCATGGAAGACTTTTTAATACTCCCAAGAGAGAAATAAATATATAAATGGTAGTTAAAACCTTTAATAATTTACACTAAGTTATTACCAGTTATTATTTGTTGCTTACCAATAACCTTTCTCATTGTTTTCTTGTTCAGTTCTGGTACCCAGTAAGCAAGACTATGAGTATTTTTCCAGAAGAACACATGCACAGGGTGGCAGAATATAAGAAAAAGTTGCATCAAAGCTCAGAGCTAGGTATGCATTTACTGTTCTTGTTGCCTCTCCCTAAAATCCCTCTATTGGAAACTTCATAATTTAAAATTTTTATCTTTCCAATTCTGTCTTTTGCTATTTAAGTTATCACTCTTAGAAATGCAGAGTTTGTTACAAAATTTAAAAAGATCAAAGGGAATTAAGCTCTTTTTTTCTAACTTTTAGTTCTAGGTATGAACCTGATTTTTTTTCTTTAAGTTTTTATTCAAATTCCAGTTAGTTAACATACAGTGTAATATTAGTTTCAGGTGTAGAATATAGTGATTCATCCTTTACATACAACACTCAGTGCTCATCACCTATCCATCACCCTGAACTCAATTTAAACTCAAAACAGCATTTATAAGGTGACAGCCACTTTGGAAGAACTGTTTGCCAGTTTCTTAAAAACATATACCTACTTTATGAACATTAATTGCACTCTCAGGTATTTATCTAGGAGAAAAAAAAGCATTATGTCCACAGCAAGACTACTACAAAAATGTTCACTGAAGGTTTATACATAATAGTCCCAAATGGGGGCACCTGGGTGGCGCAGTAGTTAAGTGTCTGCCTTCGGCTCAGGGCGTGATCCCAGCATTCTGGGATCGAGCCCCACATCAGGCTTCTCCACTAGGAGCCTGCTTCCTCCTCTCCCACTCCCCCTGCTTGTGTTCCCTCTCTCGCTGGCTGTTTCTCTCTGTCAAATAAATAAGTAAAATCTTTAAAAAAAAAAAAGTCCCAAATGGATCCAACATAAGTGTTTATCAATAGGGGAATGGAGAAAAAAATTGAGTATATTCAAACAATGAAATACTATTCAGCAATAAAAAGGAATGAACTGCTGATACCTGCAATCACATGAATATATTTCAGAAATATGATGATGACAGGACCAGATATAAAAGAGTAAATCACATTTATATGTGATTCATATAAATCACATTTATATGAATGTGATTCCATTCGTATAAAGTAAAAGAATAGGCAATACTAATATGGGGACAGAAATCAGAATAGCGGTCACCTGAAGGCAAATAGGGGGATCGCTACTAAGGGGCATAAAAGAATTTCATAGGGAATAACAATCGTGTCTGTTTTAATTGAACTATTGGTTAAATGGGTGTATACATTCATCAAAACCTATCGAAATATACACTTAAGGTATATATATAAATATATATATATATATACTTTACTGTATATAATTCTACTCTCCTTATAAAAAAGAATATTAAATTAAATCCTCACAAGATTAAAAAACAGCAATATTTATGGACACCAAGAAACAGTTCATAGTGCTAGGTGATTGGAAAATCTGAACAAAACTTTGATTCACAGGCATACATACCTTCCTAGGAATATGATGTTCACAAAGACCAGATAAGACAAGTAATATATCAGATTGAATTTCCAAAATAATGGCTTCTTCTTTATCATTAGACTTGCTTATTATATTTTTAAAAACTCCTGGTATGAAAAAATTAAAAAAAGATTGTATTTTTATTTTGATCAATTAATGTTTTGAAATCCCTTCCTATAAAGTTTCAGTTAGAGAAACTATTTTTAAAAGAGCTATTTTAATTGCACAGTTATGTAGAAGCTGTAGACAGAAGATGATAAATGGATTCTTTGAGCTCTGAGTACAATCAGTGGCCCCATATATATAATATTTCTAGTACGGAATTAATGAGGTGTTCTTAAAAGATGTCCTAACAACCTGATACTTTGTGTAGCAAACAAAACTGTTCATAGAAATATGCACATTGTCATGAGGCAGAGATGAGTGCCTTTGCAAATATATAACTAAAATGCCCCATCACAGCTTGCTCATCTCCTCATGGTTAACAGGGTCAATTTTAGGCAAAGGCAGAAGACCTCTCTAAGTATGTTTTCTCTTCCTGTTACTTCTTTCTGCATCCTCTCCTTACGTCTACCTGGCGGTGTCTTCAATAACTTTTAAGTAGCAGTATTCCCATGTCCTGAGAAATCTCTCCCCTGCTTCTAATAAAAATTTAGAAAACTGGAAAAAGAGCTACTTGCACTGATAGAATGACAGTCACAATAAAATTTTGCCTCAACAAGGAATTTTCCTTTAAGCTTTAAATGAGAAACAAAAATGACTGCTTCTCTATTAAAGGGGTCACTGGCATTACCAGGAAGAGGTGGACTTATGTTCCAAGAGGAACCAGTAAGAGGGCCAGGGAAATCACAACTTATTTCCATAGCTGGTCCTGAAGGGACGATTCTTGGTCTTGTTAGGATGAATGACAGGTACAGGATCAGTCCCTAGTGGGGCTAGTTGAGCACGCTGGAGGCTCAGTTCAGGAGCACGCCAGGAACAGGTGAGCCTATGCTCCTTTATTAGGAACATCTAGGAATCCAACCTGGTTGGCCATAGGTCTGCTTCTCCTTTCTAGATGATCTCATTTTCCTTCCTACTTGAGTGCAGACATGCCACTTTCTCTGTTGTCTGTAACATGTTATGTTTTGAATTATTTCCTTCATATTTCGGTATCCTTTAGCTCCCTGCCTTAACCCTCTTCTTGTTCTATTCTAAGTCATCTGATATATTTCTTCTAGACTCCTTTTCCTAAAATAGCACTATACATGTAATTTCCCTGATCAAAAGCACTAATGGCTCCCCATGTCTAACGAAGATGCTATTCAAAACTCTTTCTAGCTTGGCTCCTGACTAGACATATTATATCTCATATTACTTGTTTTCATAAAACATTTTTCCCATTTGTTTTTTATTATTTCTAAATTGAAGTACAGTTGATAGATGTCTTCATAAACCTGACTTCACTTAAGCTAGCTCTGAACACATTGTCATACATATCTTAACACCATGTCTCCACTTATGCTATTCCCTTGCTTTATTTATGTTTTTTTTTAAGATTTTATTTATTTATGTGACAGAGAGACAGCCAGCGAGAGAGGGAACACAGCAGAGGAGTGGGAGAGGAAGAAGCAGGCTCCCAGCGGAGGAGCCCGATGTGGGACTCGATCCCGGAATGCCGGGATCACGCCCTGAGCCGAAGGCAGACACTTAACGACTGCGCTACCCAGGCACCCCTCCCTTGCTTTAAAGACCATGTCCTAGGGCGCCTGGGTGGCTCAGTCATTAAGCGTTCGGCTCAGGGCATGATCCCGGCGCTCAGGCATCGAGCCCCGCATGGGGCTCCTCCGCTGGGAGCCTGCTTCTTCCTCTCCCACTCCCTCTGCTTGTGTTCCCTCTCTCGCTGCCTGTCAAATAAATAAATAAAATCTTAAAAAAAAAAAAAAAAGACCATCTCCTCTTTTCCTGCTCAAAACCAGCTTTACCCTCACACCCAAGCTCAATAAGGGTATTTGTCAAGATTACCTAGCCTTAAAAACTACTGAAATCTCTTGGTTTCTGTGGTATTTACTCTATTACTCATTAGGGGCCTTACTGATGGTGTAGGGTAAAACATATGCTATCTTTCTAGGATATACATCTTTTTGTTGTTGTTGTTCTCCTTAAGGGCAAGGTCCACAGTGTCCTGTTCTATACATGTTTGTGATACCAGTGCCTGCACAAAGGGTATTGTAAACATTTGCAATTACAATGCAATTACTATTTGTCAAGCAACCTATTTGTTCTCTGTTAGATAGTTTAAGTGAAGGAAGTCGGCTGCCTCTAAGAACTCACATGATAAAGATCAGCTTCTTTCAAGTTAAAAGATCTTAAGAAGAAAAGAACCCTTCTGTATCTGTTCTCCCTTTTCTCTACCCCACACCTCCTACCCAGGTAGGATTACAACTCTTACCTGGACATACAAAATATAGTATTTTCTGGACTCCATCCAGTTAGGTTGGAACCTTAACACTGAGTTCTGTACAATGGAATGTGCATGGAAGTGATAAAATCTACTTTCAGGTTTAGTCATCGTCAGTAAACTCATCAAGAAAGTGTTTTTGCTTAGCACCCTTTTCAATATCCTTATTTTAAAGGGCACCACTGTTAAAGGGCACTACTCCACTCCAGGAATGATGAGAGTAGGCACTTTAACTTAACATGTAGAAGAGTTTTTGGGTAGGTGTTACATCCAGCAAATGATCTCTTACTCATGAGGCAATCACTGAATTTGAAAATGACCAAAATAGATCTTTTCAAAGTCAAGAAAGGTTAGGGCCAGAGGACTATTTATTTTTTAATCAACAAAGGTAAAAAGCTTTTGTTTGGGGTTCTGAATTTTATTCTGAGCTCACATGTATGTATTTGATTCATTATAGTCAATTCTAAGTTGACAATCAAGGATATCCTGCTATATCATAACGGAAAAGAATCTCCTGTGTACATTTCTGTATATCCCAGCATATTAGTATTCTGGTATGTCAGATGCACCGGAAAATGTAATGTTATCCTCTTTTAAATGACTTCAAAAGCCTGGCCAGAAAGCGGTCATCTTATCACTAGAAAAATGAAGATAATAGTAGCCCATTAAAAAAAAAAGATAATCCTAAATGAAATAGTATCTGAAGTGAGTTAACAGATGTTTACAGAATGAGTGATCATGTTGTTTTAGTAAAAACAAACTGATTTATAGCAACAATATGAAACAAAAATGAAGAGAACGTTCAGGAGTTTCTTAGCTAGAATGACAAAATAAATTTATAAAAAGCACTTTAAATAAAACCTCTACTTTATAAGTATTCTACTTTTCTAAGTACACAAACATGTTTTACCTATCAGTTGCTGAATTGTTCCCTTTTCACAAAGATCACTGTTTATAGTCTCATCCTCAAGGTAGACCATGGCTCTCAAGAGTCTTAAACTGTAACGCATCTGGGCAAACTTGTTGCCACGGCCGCCTGTACCATGAAAACTATTACCATGGCTAAAGAAGGAATCTGTGGAGAAATATTAGTAATTTAATACTTGACATCAAGAAATTTAAAGCATAAAACATTTCAAATAAAACAATATATCAGATACCTTATATATCTACCCTTAAGTTTAAACAGATGTTAAAATTTTGTCATACTTGCTTTAGTTTTTTTTTTTTAGAGGAATAGATGTTATCTTTCCCCCTTCTCCTCCTATTCCCAGAATAGAAATATGCTTTAAAATTTTACTCAGTTGTGTCATATTGTGTGTCTCTCTTGTAACTTGCTACTATTACTCAACATTGCTTTTTAAAGTATTTACATTGTCACAAGCAGATCTAAATCATTTAATTGCTTTTACCATTCATTTTATCTGTTTTAGAGAGAGAGAGTGGGGGATGTGCAAAGGGAGAGGAAGAGAGAATCTTAAGCAGGCTTCAGACCCAGCATGGAGCCTGATGTGGGGGCACAATCTCACAACCCTGAGATCATGACCTGAGCCAAAATAAAAAATCCGATGCTTAACTGACTGAGCCACCCAGGTGCCCCTTGGCAATCATTTTATAAATAAATCACAGTTTATCCATTCACTAGTACAAACTCCTATAATGAACATTCTGGTACAATGAACTTTCTGGTTCATGTCCTCTTATTCCCACTGAGAAAGGTTTTGCTATGTGACACCAGAATCATATAGGGTTTACCCACGTTGAATTTTACTAAAGATCGTAAACTGCTTCCCAAAGTGGTTATATAGACACAATATACAAGACTAACAGATTTTCCCAATCTGTTAAATGGGAAATGACAGTTCATTATTATCTTAATTTGTGTTTCTCTGATTACCAATAAGGTTGAACATCTTTTAATGTTATTTTTATATTTGAAATTTTGTCTGTGACTTGGCAGTCTCTATTCTTTGTCTACTTCTTTGCAGAGTTATTTTCTTTCTGAGTTCGTGAGCCTGGATTCTAATCCTTTATTAGTCACAGGAGTGGAAAATTTATTCTCTCAATTCGTGGATTGTTATTTTATTCAGATTTAGTCATCAGCATTTCTGAATTTTACATTATTAAATGCATTAAGCTTCTGTATAGTTTAAGTTCCTCTGGTTTTTCAAAGTCTTTTCTTAACCTGTTATCATAAAGATATTTTCCCATGTTTTCTTCTAAGATTTTTACAGTTTAACTTTTCATATTTAGGGATTTAATTCATTTTGCACTTGATTTTTTTTAACAAGGTGAAAGAACCTAATTTTTATTTTCACTGAAGGCAGTATCATCTTCATTAATGCCAACCTTCCATATAGTCTATTCCACTGGTCTATTTCTTGTCTAGTACCATACAGTTTAAATTATTATAGCTTTATGGTAGGTCTTGATAAACAGCAAGGCAAGTTCTCCTTTCTTCTTTACAATAATATGCATTCTTTAAAAGGTTCTTTATGTTTAAAGCTAAAAAAATTTTCAAAAGTACTGTTCTGAGTATTGTGAATGGGTTAAAAATGTAGGTTCTGGAGCTAGACTGCCTATACTAAATCTTGGATCTGACACTTCCTGTGTGACCAAGAACGTATTATTTAACTTTTCTGATTGAGTTCTACCCATCTGACCAACAGGGAAATAGTACCTTCAACCCCTGGATTTGTTGTGAGGACTAAATGAGTTAATACTTGGAAGGTGTTTAAGGCCTACCACACAGTAGGTACTCGATAACTGTTAGCTATCAGTCTTCCCCATGTTAGGCAGCATTTCCTCTTTTGCTTTATAGTCTTTTGTAAACACAAATGATATAAAGGATAGACAGAATAATTGTTTTATTTAATGCATAGAAATTTAACAAGAAGTATTTCTTATTTCCTTCCTAAGAATGATGAGAATTGAAATAAAATATTCGTACAAATTGGTACATTTGGTAGACTACATGTGGAATCATTACTTCTGGCTGGGGATTTTAAGCTCCGTGAAGGTAGGGATTTTATTTATTTATTTATTTATTTATTTATTTATTTATTTATTTTAAAGATTTTTATTTATGTATTCGACAGAGATAGAGACAACCAGTGAGAGAGGGAACACAAGCAGGGGGAGTGGGAGAGGAAGAAAGGCTCATAGCGGAGGAGCCCGATATGGGGCTCGATCCCATAACGCCGGGATCACGCTCTGAGCTGAAGGCAGACACTTAATCACTGTGCCACCCAGGCGCCCCGGGATTTCATTTATTTTGAATATAAATGTATCTTTAGCAGCTAAAACAATATCTAGTACCTAGTAGGCATTCAACAAATATTTGTTGAATGAATAATTAAAATATTTCCAGGACTTAGTATAATTGTTGGATTAGCCTAATGATACAAAAATTTAAATCAGGTTATATGAATGATTTCTTTTACTGAGAGGTATGTATCAATTATAGTTATGATATTGACTAATGTGTCTGACTTTAAGTGAAATCTCAGATTTTTTTCTTTAAAACAACATGTAAATACATGAAAATCACAGGAAACCAGATCTATATTTTTATTTCTCCTTTCTTTAATTAATTTTATTTTTTCTGTGCATATATTGAGCGTTTAATTGAAATATGTAAATTAGAATTTTGACAGGTATAACTCACCTTCACTCTCACACCATTCTAGAAATGCAAGGACTTGAGCATTTCCCTGACACAACATATACTCTTCTGTTAATAAAGGAGCCACTGATGACAAAGTGGCAATTGCATGCAGTTGTAATTCTTCATACTGTGCTGCAGACCATTCAATTATTTTGTTTTTCTCAGGCTTTTTAACATAGGTGAACAAAGCCAAGATAACTTTGCCGTCAATTAATAGCTACGAGGAAGGGCAAAAAGTACTTTGTTAGAAACATAAGTAAAATGATTTTATTTAATCTAAGAAAATTAAAGATTTCCAATGTGATGTTTTATTCAGATCATTTTAAAAAAATTTCCTTCCTAAAGATCCCAACCTACATTAAGTACCAAAACCAAACCAAAACCAAAACCAAAACAAAAAACAACCAGTTGGCTATGATCCCCTTATCTCGGATATGCATTCTCTAGCTGACAATAATATAAATGTTAATTTTTTTTGTCTATGCTTATATATGTAATTTAACTCCTGCTTATGATTAACCACAAAAGCAGAAAATTTGGGACAAATAAACTGCTGGCATTTCTCTCTTCCCTTCATTTTTTTGAAAAAGAAACATTTCACAGACTCAACTGTATACTATAAAAATATCAATTTTTCCAAAATGACGACTATGGCTAATTTTTAAGTACTTGCAACAGAAATTATACAAATATTCTAGTCAACCAATGCCACTCAGATCACAAGCCATATTTATAACTACATGCCTAGAATTTTAAAATTGTACTGAATCCATAATTTCAATAAAATAGAAAAATGCATAGCTATTATGACAATGTAGTTAATATTATGGCTGATTCTGAATGATGCTTATATATGGTTCACGAGATAGCAACACACGGGCTATATTCTATTAAATTTTCTTTTCATTTGGCATTATTTTATAAAGACTTTTCACAATAACATCTATAAACTTTTCTAAATTTTCTACCAGTCCACAGGGAATGAACACAAGATTTAGAATTGAGAAAGCAGGAATAAGAACAGCAGCTGGTTCTAGCACTACTATAAATGTTAAGTGGATAATGTTTTCAAAATACTACATGAACTACAAATAAGAGTACACATATTCATTATCACTACAATTACTGGGCCACAAACATATGACATAAAAACAATTAGTTGATTCCACCGCTCACGTAGTGCTTTAAGAATCTCACCATAGTCTTTACGCCCTTTGACTCTGTTGTCAACTAAACGTGGTTTATAAACTGTAGCATACATTTTGTCTCCATAGAGATTTTAATAGTTATATAATACTTTACTAATAAAACCATATTTTATGGAATGATATTCTATTTGGCATTTCAGAAAATACATTTAGATTCTATAGAGTATATATTTTTGATGTAAATAATAAAGTTACAACTGTAAAGACAATTTTTTCCTTCTCTGAGCATATTTTAGTGTGTATATAGGTGTGTGTTCCTCAGAGTGGTATTACCAAAAAAATTCTGAGCTCTTTTAATCCTCACAATAATTTGATGAGATAGGTGTTATCCTAATTTTGAAATTAAGATATCTGGGGTGCCTGGGTGGCTCAGTTGGTTAAGCATTTGCCTTCAGCTCAGGTCATGATCCCAGGATCCTGGGATGGAGCCCTGCCTTGGGCTCCTTGCTCATGGGGAGCCTACTTCTCCCTCTCCCTCTGCCTGCTGGTACCACTGCTTGTGCTCTCTCTCTTTCTCAAATAAATAAATAAAATCTTAAAAAAAGATATCTGGGATTTACAGAAACTAAACAGCCTATTCAGGATCACAGTGCTGAAAAATGACAGCACTGCATTCCACCCCACTAAAGCCTTAACCACAATATGGTCAGAGATAGACTATTAGGCTGGATGGGCCTATATGGATTTTCTTTCATTTTATATTTTCTTATTCAGGAGATCTAAATACATAAATAAATCTCTAAGGTTCTCCTGCCTTTTTTGGTTTATGTGATTTAAGTTTGGTAAATTCACTGTTTATTAATAGATAGGCAAAAGAAATTTTGAGAAGATGAAATTCCGGCCAATAAGAGTTACTTTCTATGATAAACATATGGGTTGATGAAAGATTTGCAGTCATGACTTTAAAAAAAATTATACTACAAAGTAAGACACTTTAGCTTTTATTTTGGTTATTTTTTACCTGTATGGTAGGTAAATCTTTACATAAGATCACAATTATATTGAATAACAATTTCTTCAATTCAAAATCTTCATAGGAATTAGAAAGCTTAAGACCTTTTACCAAAGGATTTTGACTTTTAACTATAAGGGAAAAAAAGAAAGTAAAAGCTAAAATAATATATAAGACTCATCAAGATTTATTATAGGTTGAAAGTTTTATGGTTTTTACCTTCATTAAAGGTTGCAAATAGTATCAAATCCTTGGTAAAGCCACATTCCTAATATAAATACACAGAAGGATGATTTAATTAGGTGGAAATTACAGATGCCTATATTTACCTAATATTTAATTATCTTTATCAGATTCCCCTTGTCATTCATTTGAATTCATGAAGTACTAATAATAGAAAGGGATGAAAGCAAGAAATGTATAGCCAGATAAACTTGTAATTTATTTAATATAAATTTAACTTCTGTTGGTTCTAAGAAATATTTTTACATTATTCTATGAATATTTTATAAAATGCTGTTTAAAATTTGGTAATTATCCAAATGTATTAAGACTACAAATTACTTATATAATTCATTATCTATAACTTTAAATGACAAAATAAGGGTGAAAGAGTTATTTTCGACAGCTTCTCTTCCTAAAAAACCCCTTCCCACCTCGACCCAAACCACTCTCATTAAGTGAAAGGTTTTGTCAAGAGATAACATAACAGTTCCTACTTAATGTGAAAAGCCCTGAAGAATAACCAGAATCGCAAACATTCTAGCATGAGAGAACCCATTCCTGCCAGAGACATCCTAGTTGGACTTTGTAATTAGGGGAGGTTTACAGCAGCAAACCCCCTAGGCTTTTGAGCTCTCAGTGTTACAGTGCTACTGCTTTAGGATCCATACAGCTTCTTTAAATATGGAGATGTTATTTGACTCATAAAAATTCACCTGAATGTTTGCAAGGATGCTAATGAGAAAATATTAACTAAGCAGGGGGCTTCCAAAGAAACATATGGGTTAACCCACACTTTGCAGCCTTGACTAGAAAGCTAGGTAGAATTATTGCTCCCATTTACATATTATAAGTTCTGTGATCGTTCTTTGTTGGGATCATTTGATAACCACTGATATGGGGTTGAGGGCTTCATTCCCAAATTTCCTTTCAATACAACTTAATAAGTTTGTGGCTATGTGAATATCTTTGCCAAAGATCTCTACTCCAGGATTTCAATCATTCAGTGATTTTTACATTATAAGATGTGGGGAGACTCAGCTTCTGGGATGGCAGAGTAGCTCCTATAAGAAACCTTCTACAGCTAACAATTACAAACTCTGAACAAAATATAAAAAGTTACTGGAGGGGAGTCAGAACTTTGAAGAAAGAGATGATACTGCATGAGTTTCCCTTTTTTAAACAATGGCTTTTAGACTGAGGCCAGGCCCTAGTCCACACCTTGTGTGGATGCTACAACTCAGGGTAAAGCTGTTATCTCCATGGTTTGAACACTCAGAGGGCAGAGGTAATCTCAGGGCAACTATTGCTACTGGAAAGTGAAGGGAGAAATCCCATAAAGGAGAGAGCCACAGAAAAGGAACTTCAACTTCTGTGTATAAACTCTCAAATCTCTGGCTAATGCCTGAATCATAATACAGCAGGGAATACTCAAGCATCCTAGGTAAGGTTAAAAGAAATGAACTGAGATTTGACCTGTCATTCACCATAGGGATGAGTAGCCAAACTAAATGCCTATTAATACAAAAGAATCAATACTTTGCAGAGGAGTACACCAGAATCCATGGTAAAGATGCTCATAATAAACAGGAAGACAGGAACTCTCAGTAAAGAAATAGGAACTATAAAAAGGAAACAAAAATCCGAAAACTAAAAAAGATAACATCTGAAATAAAAATGCACTGGATCGGATTAAAACAGAATGAAGATAACAGGGGAAAAAAGTCAGTGAATTTAGATATATAGACCAATACAATTATTCAATCTAAAGAATAGAGAGAAAAATGATCGACAAAAGTGAACAGAGCCTCACGACAAACATACATGTAATCTGCATTACAGAAGAGGAGAAAGAGAATGGGGCTGATAAAATACTTGAAGAATAATGACCAGAAATGATCCAAATTTAGTCAATTTACATACTCAGGAAGCTCTATGAATGACTCTCAAGCAGTATAAATACAAAGAAAATCCCATCTTGGCACATAATAGTAAAACTGCTGAAAACCAAAGGTAAAATGAAAATCTTGAAAAACACCCAGAAAGCAAAGTGTTACATTGTCCATAGGGAAACAACTTGAAATAGCAAATACTTCTGATCAGAAACACTGGAGGCCAGGAGACAGTGGAATGATATCTTCAAAGTGCTAAAAGATAAAAATGTTCAACTTAGAATTCTATATTTTATGAACACAGACCTCAATTAAACTGAATTAAAGATATTTTCAGATAAATGAAATTAAGAGAATTTGTTGCCAGCAGCCAGCAGCTCTGCATCGTAAGAAATGGGAAAGGAAATTCTTTAGGTGAAAGAGAAATAATGCCAGATATAAACTCATATCATCAGCAAGGAAAGAAATGCATCATAAATGGTAAATATGGAAGGAAATTATAAAATATGAAGAGAAGCTCAAGTTTCCAAAAGGTTGCAAAGAACTGGCAGAACTACTGGTGACCACAATGACATTACAACATAATTTGCTATCACAACAAAGTTCATAAATATTACAACATTGTTTAGGACTCCTTCCCTCATACCAACTACTTCCACCATTGAAATTAATGCAATTTGACTCATACTTACAATCATTGGTGCTCCAGGATTTTGAGCTATAATTGTAGTGATTACTAATATATCGTTTCTAAGCTGACGATCGTAATGACTAAAACCTCTCATAAACAGGGTTTTAAATACTTCCTTCAAAGCCCTAGAAAGTAAAATCAGATCTTTAAAACTGTATTTCCATGCAAATGCTACTGAAGTGTCTATCAACAAAATCCCCCTTTTTATATTATACTATTCATTTCAAAGTATTTCTGATCTTTTCTACATTTCCAAATCTGCATCTACATTGGATTCAAAGCTGTATCAGATAAGAATCCATCAATCCAAATCTATACCTATGGGCAAAATGACTGCTCTAAAATAAAGATTCATTCATATCATTTTCCTTTTTAAACTACTTAAACCTTTTTAAACTACTTTTCTTTGTTCTTAAGATTAAAAAGTCCTACCTCCTTACCAACGCTGATCGAGCCTTTCATATTATGGTCCTTGCTAACACTGCTAGCTTCATTTCTCACTATTTTATTTTCTCCTCTCAATATATTGAGTATCTTCCAGTTTTTTTTATTTAGCTAAGTTCTAATTTCACTTCTGTTCCCCTGTCTAGGTTGCTCTCTGAATGTAAAACTCTTCTGTGTTGCCAGTTTGTACTTATCATTCAGATACCAAATTAGGGTTCATCAGAAAGTATTTATTAACTCTCCAAGTCTGGGTCAGGTTCCACAGGCATTTGTTTTGGTTTGGGCGTTTGTCGCTTTGCTTCCTAGCACTCACTTGCCCTTCTTCTTTTTTTTTTAAGATTTTATTTTTTTAAGTAATCTCTACACCCAGTGTGGGGCTTTAACTCACAACCCCGAGATCAAGAGTCACATGCTCTACCAACTGAGCCAGCCAAGCACCCCTTACTTGCCCTTCTTATGATAATAGTATCCTTATTTTTATTTAGGCATTTACTCTTTTGGTCTTGCAAAGGTGCCTTCAGCTTCCTTTTAGCCAGAGCATTTCTCTGTCACTAGTAATTCATTCTGGAATGGCATATGGCCAACCCAGACCACTCAGGACCAACAGGGACTCAATTCAAAGAATTTTCTTTGGCCTTTCAGAAGAGCAAGTCTTCTCTTCTGCTTGATTTGGGGTTGTGATTATGTGAACCTAAGCTTCTTATGTCTCACCATGTGGAGCTTTAGAATAAAGCCAACACCATGGAAAACTGTATAGGGATGATGAAGACCCACGTCCTGTTATTTGCCGAGCACATGAAACCAGTTTTATCCTTGACCTTGTTTATATAAGCCCATAAGTATCCTCTGTGGTTTAAATCAGTTGGGTTGGGTGTGCTGAATCACTCTCTTCTAGAGAACATGTAGCACCTGTCATATCTCTTTCATAGCATTTAGTTGCCTGTTTACTTGTCCATCTCCCAACATAATGCAAATTCCATGAAAGCAGAGATCATGTCTGCATTGTCTTCATTTGTATTTCTATGGCCTAGTACTGAAGTTGGCACAGAGCAGACAATAATTATTTGATGAATAAATGAATAAGTAACTTAAAGGCTCACTTATATTTTATTGCTAATGCTTACTGCAATATCCAGAAGACAGTAAGTATTTAAAAATAGGTTTATTGAATTAATAAATGAAGTACTGCTTTTAAATGTCTAATTTATTTTATACTTATTCAAAGACATAATTAATTTTGTTAACAAGCTACTTTAAAAGCTCTCCAATAGAAAAAAAAATGGCTTGCTATTGCACAGATGCATTTATACCACAACATAAAAATGATGTCCTGAAACATAGTCATTACATGACTCAAAAGCCTAATTGAACACAAATTCAAACAAAGATGTTAGTTATGGTACTATCATTTTAAGGTTAAAAAACATTCCTATCTAACCCCTTACTTACAGCAAACATTCCAAGTTACTAAGCTGTTGTATGATTTCTTCTTTCGGAGATTTTTCCAATAAATTCCAAAGTATTTCTGATGAACGAAACAGAAGCTGTCCAGAGGGATCTGGGTCATTGAGGTGAGCGCAGATTCCACTGGCTGCTTGTGCTTTCATCATTAAAGTGCAATTAACTTCTGAAAATAAATTTAAAAATTATTTATGTTGTACAGTCTTTACACCATTGGATAGAAACAAAAATCACTGAGAATGAAGTATTTAAATTTAATAATATACAAACCAGAAGTTGAGAGATGTTGCAGAGCTTTAAGTACCCAAAGTTTCTCAACAAGTTGATTTTCAAGTAAGGCCAATGACTGGACCATTGTTTTTGCCAATCCTCCAACCTCAGCCATCTTAATCTTGTATGATGAACTTGCTTGCTGGTAACCTAACAACAATTAGTTAATAAATATGTACAGTTATCTCACATAGTAATCTATGTTCAGACAATGGAATGAGTAATATTATTAAACAACAGCAATAACAACTTTAAAAAAAAGTGTATGGCATTTTTAAATGGTACAGCACAGGGATAGGCACAATTTTTCTATAAAAGGCCAGGTAATGAGTCAATTTTAAAATTTATTATTATATAATATTTAGTAATATATTATATTTATTAATAATTATTATTATATATTCTTAATATATATTAAATCATCAAATTTAATATAGAGGAGTCATCATAAACATTTTCCAAGAAGAGTGACTCATCAAGACCCCTAACTCAAGAGCGTTAACTGACTTAATGGAGACACCTATTGATTCTGGAAGCCTGAGAAGACAGGTGCACCTGACGACAATCCTCATTAAAAATCACTGGCCCCAAGCAAAGACAAGCCTCACTCTTCTTTCCTTTCTGAGTCTTCTGGACGCTCTGTCCATATCTACACTCTCTCTATGTCTTCAGTAAATTCTGCTGTCACTTCCACTTGGCTTGTGTTTGATTCCTATCCTGCACAGAGCCAAGGACCCTTTTGGTTGGTCCTGTGGGAACCCCTCTGGGTCCTCGGACCTAGCCAGCTTGCATCAATCCCACTGTGTCTTTCCAAGTTCAAAGAGAATGAGAAAATATTATTTTACAGACATAAGTTATTACTAAAAGACCAATGAAAACTTCACCTGTAATATGCTTCTTTGGTGGTTCTGCATGATAAAAGTCAACAATACACTTACAAATTTGTATCCTCAATTCAGAATTTGGTATTTTCATTAATTCACCTGTCAGAAAGAGAAATGAATGCTATTTAATAACACTGTCATGTTTAGTTGCAAGTTTAAATGTGTTAACAATACTATTAAAAATATCCTCACTAGAAGTTCATACTGGACCATGTAATTCTCTACATGCACACATGCATATCTGAAATATCTTGGATCTATCCCTACAACATTTGGCCCCTCAATCAACTCAGCTTCTCCTTCCCAGGAAGAAAAGAATGGTGGTTAGTAACATAAATGCCAGAACCAGACTGTTTAATTTTAAATACTGGCTCTGCCACTTACTACCTATGTAAACTTGTGTCTTACTATAAAATGTATAACAATAGTTACTACTTTAAAAATTGCTGTGGGAATTAATATGAAAAAAAGCTGAGAATAGTGTCTGGCATATAGTAAGTTACTATTGTTATTCTGGCAAGATATGGGTTAGCATTTTTCTCTTTACCTAGAGAATCAGTAATTTGTTGCCTCTAATAATGCATACTTTGCTTAGAGAAGTTCCAAGTGAGCTCTGCTTTTCAATTTGCTGACAGACTGGAAAACAGCGAGTTTCTAGGCAATCTTTGCCCTACATATAATAGTTTCATGTTCAAGTTATCTTGGTGGAGATGAAGGATTGGAAGGTTCCTTTTCAGGCATATCTAAATCACTTCTGAACTGGCTTCAGCCTATACTTCAAACTGGATTATTCTTGCTCTGATGAATTACAAGTTATGATCCCTAAGAGAATCTGAAAATGATCTGTGTGATTCTGGAAATGTCCCATGTCCTCTGCATGCCTGGGACAACTGGAGTTGGGAGAATCAGCTTCAGGGTTGAACCAGATGTGGGTGGATTCTGTGAGGGAAACATAACGAAGTGTTCCTGAAACTCCTGTTTTGCATTAGGACTTGCATAATGTTCACCTCTGGAAATGATCAGTGAGTGGGGATGCAAATGGACAAAAGGAGGAAGCACACAGGAAAACCTCACCCCTGTTTTAGGAGAATCTATCTGCAAAAGATACCACTAAAAAAAGAAGACTGTTTCAACATGATTCCCTTAATTTTTTTTTTTCGAACACTTCCTTTGATGTTGAAAATCACTATGTTTTGGAAAAATTTAGTCAACAGGAACAACTAAAGTTTTCCAACAAAACAAATGTTCAAGTTTATGGGAAGTTCTAAGGTTTCTCATCTCTACACTTTTAATTTGTGTAAGTTTAGATCATTTCTCAGTTTCCTGTTTTATAATCTCAGGACGTAGTACCAACTTTTTCCCTCATACATTTCCAAAATCCTACTCTTGAATCAGAAATAGCAATCACTTAAGGAGAAAAAGTAATATGATTTACTACTACATAGTACAAACTGGAAGTTATTAGTAAAAATGAGCAGCTTTTGTTCAACCCTTTATAATCTATACAATTATTTTAGTTTAAATTCATGTTTCCAGCAATTAAAAAACAAGGGACAGAACAGTAGCACTTGCAGTCAATAATCAGTGAAGGGAGCTCATTTTAAGCTAAGAGTTCATACTTACTTCAAGTGTTCTAAGGCAGGCAAGCAGTTATTCAGCAAAGAGCAGACTGACACAGTAAAAAGAGCCATATATTTATCATACAAATGCCTACCGACACTCTTAGAGACAACATTTAAAAATAATAAGGGCAGCAGAGGCATTTTAATGTAATCAACCAAACCTACATCTTTTATCTGTTAATATTATCATGTCCTCTTTAGGGTTGGCTTCCCCATGTAAATTTTGATGCTAGAGATTCACAGAATTAAAGTTTCCAGTTAGTTTCCAGCCCACTTGTTCCTTGCGGTCATCTTATCTAACTCCCTATGATTATTCAAATTTCCTTGACACCTTTATCCACTCTAGGCCATAATAATTTCTCACAGAATATCTACTATTCAAGACTATGAAACTTATTTAGATATAAAAGGATTAATGTCTCACCATTTTATGATTTTATTTAAAATTTTAGATTTTTGGATGAATAATTTGGATCTCAGTGATTCTAGCAATTAATTAGATTCTAGGCATTATTAGAGTTTAATGTTGAAAACATTTTTGTGATTATTGAGAGGTACATACACTTCTCATTTATTAAAAAGTTAAATATTTCAACAAACTAAATAACATCAAAACAAATAAGCATCTGCCTGTCCTTCAATTAAGGAACACAGAATCTTGTTGGTATTAAAACGCCTCAGTGGAAAGCAATACAAAAATTATCATCAAGCACACTATGATTAATTTCCAACCAGAAACAAGAAAAGAACCTACATTTGGAGGGGTACTCTAAAACTCAGTGACTGAAACATTTCTTTCTTGTCAGTAGGGCCTGTCGTATGCTACACCCCTCTATCTTGAAGAAATCTTTTTTTTTTTTTTTTTTTTTTTTTTTTTTAATTAATAATGATTTTTTATTATATTATGTTAGTCACCATACAGTACATCCCCGGTTTTCTTGAAGAAATCTTAACTTACCCAGAAGTGCGATTGAATTAGCAGTATCTTCCGCATATGTTATTTCATCTGATACTTTCTTTTTCAAAAATGGCAAGCTTCAGTAAGAATGAAGAATGCAGGAGTTATGTTTAATGAAGTCCTTAATTGAACCATCATTTGCAAAGTAGGGGAAAATCCTTTCTAAAGAATAAAATGAGGATAATATCCTATTCTGTAGCCCTGGGAGAATTGGCAACTACCAAAAAATTTTGTGTTTCTAACTAACTGATCAAATAGAAGACAGAATAGGTTTATGAAAATGAGGAGAGATGAACATAAAAGGCAAGAGTTAAGAAAGCCATCTTGCAACACTGTATAAGTAAAAAAGTTAAGCATTTATATTAATTCTATAAAAATGTTAATAACAAATATTAATATTAGAATTATATTTCACAGCATTATAATCAAAGTTACTTAAAAATAATTTATATAAAAATCATAAAAGACAGGGCATTCAAACTTAGATCATTAGTCTAAATGTCAAAGGAGAAATAAAAGTTATTTCTTAAATACAAAATATGAACTATTTTGGTATTTCATGAGTTCAAAATTTGAACCTCCTGTGCTTTATAAAAATATAATATATCCTCTCTATAGGACTTTTAATTCATGTTTTTCAAGAAAAAATTTCATGATATTTCAAGGGCAAGCTATGAAGAAAAGGACAATTTTATAAATGTCACAGAGGTTCATTTTTTAGTGTTCCTTAGAATTTTTCATTTGAAACCAATAACTTATTACTTGTTATCCAGCTCATTGTTGGATCTCTAAAGTGAAGAAACTCTAAAATTACTTCTTCTTGTCCTCAAACTTTTTCCTTTTATACCAAAGGAAACAATCTAAAAGATAAAGCACTAGAAGAGTTTCCCCCTCGAAACCTTATGAAAATAATATGCATTATACTTCTGATGTAGTGAGAAAACATACTACATAGAAGCCAAAACAGAAAGGCTAGGTTTTATTTTTTATTTTCAATGTTTTTATCCTCCAAAAATATCTTGAGAAGGGGATCAAGGGGGGTGAGGTGTGGAGAAATACAGGATGAAAGCAGAAATTAGGAAAGGAGAAAAAAAATTAATAATGTGAATAATTATGAAATATGAGGGAAAGTAAAGAGTGCAATTCAAAAGTCTGTCACTTTATGTAAGGAAACATTCAATCAGAGCTTTCACAGAAAAAGTTCTTGGTGGAGCTCTTTACTGGCATTGCTTAAAGTAATGCATATAGACCTGGTTTTCTAGTACTTGCAGAGCCTTGAAATTTTGAATGATAACAATATAATCTCACATCAATATAATAATAATTTCCAATAGTACATAAAAGTTCCTTGAAAGCACCAGAGCAATAATTTATTTCTTTATTTTTCATAGTCTATATTAAAAATTAAGGCATGGTAAAGGCATTCAATAAATTATTTTTGATTTTGTTCAGATATCAAAAAAATTAAGTGTATATAGTTATAAAATTTTTAAATATTATTGCTACTGAGTCTAAAAGTAAGAGTTAAAACTACCATGTGTACATAGTCCTAGTAATATTTTTGTATACTAAAAGAAATATGCTATTTAAAAAGTTAAATTGGTAGAAAGATTTAGAAGGTTAAATTAATGGAAAGGTTTATTCCTACTTTAAGAAATCTCCTCTACTATGTTACATTGAAAGCTAAAAATTGATATTTTAATGTATATCTGGATTAGCTACTATGTGGCAGCAAAGAAGCTGAAGATATTACTAATTCCCCCAAATGTTTGGAGAAACAATAATATGGAGGATAGGATATATTAATTTTATAATGCTGACCTCTAATTTATATTTAAAAATTAAATTAATGTAATTTACATTTATATTAAAAAGTTTAAAATTAATTTTATAATGCTGACCTCTAATTTACATAAAACATATATACCAGAAATGATTGGTGACATTTTATTCTTCATTCAAATTTTAAAAATCAATAAAAATTGACTCAGAACTTAATATATATCTTGGAGAGTCAAATTTTCTAAAGAGAGAAAAAAAAAACTAGACTGAAACTATTTAGCAGTGTTCATAAATTTTCTCAAAAATTCTAAAAAAAATCACAATTTCTTGCTTTCACGTCACATTTATTGTTCACTTGAGAACAACTTATTATGACAAAACATTTTAATATACTTACAGTTTAATCTCTTATGGCTAGCTATCTCAGACTACAAAATTGACTACATTTGAAATATCAACTGGAATCAAGTGATGAAGTGAAGTTTTCTGAGTTATCACTTTGCTATACCATACTGCATATCTTTGTTATACCAAATAAAACATAATAAAATACTGCATGCTAATGTAAAATAAAGTTAAAGAAAAACAACTTACCCACATAATTTTAGGATATTAAATGCAGATTCTATAAAGTGGGGCTGGTTTTCAATTTTTTCTGCACACAGATTCAAAATTTTAAATATTTGTGCTAAATCCCTTAGGGGCTTTAGTATTTTTAGTTAAGAAATAAAATTAAGATTAATATTTTATTAGCATATTCTTTATAGATGTCAGTCAAGAAAGTCTATAGAATTCCATCTATTTTTTTAAATGTGGTTGACAATGTTTTAATTGTACTAATTTTGAACTCTAAATAGGAAAACTTAGAACCATATTTTTTTCAGGAACATTATTTAATTTTTGTCTCAGTAAACTCTTATTCAAAATATTGTTTTCTCTTCTCACCATATCTTTAGAGTTTGATTACTATTATACCGTGGATTCAGTTGATCAATAACTATTGGCAATAATAACACATTGAAAACGGTTAATGACTCACCTTTATCCTTCATCTTTCCCCCACTCACATGCAAAACATACACTGGTTCAGAATAAACAACCCAAACCACCTTACTTTTCTTTATTTTATTAACGTTATTCAGATGCATTTTCTTGCTTTTAAGGTATAAGTTGAAATTTTATTTCATTTAAAACTAGTATAAAAAGCAAATTTTACCTCTTCTAAATCTTGAAGTAACAGCAAACTTTTATCTATTTAAAAAACCCAACTGGTACAAAACAAATTTCACAGGTTTTCTTTTACAGCCAAGGAAACATGATACTTATGGACATACTTCTGTGGTTAAATCCTATCACTTCTAGTCTCTTTCTAGGAACTTCTTAGGAAAAGATGGGAAAGCTAGCTATATTGGAAGTACAAATCTCTATTAACTACCTACAGAAGTGACCACGATACATCTCTAACTTATTTTTGCTTTATGTTTTTTCATATATAAAGCTAGCCTATGAAAGGCCTTCAGAAATAGAGCCATTTGGGGGCAACTGGGAGGCTCGGTTAACCAAGTCTAACTCTTCACCTCTATCTCAGTGTTGTGAGTTCAAGCCCCAGTGTGGAGCCTACTTAAAAAAAAAAAAAAAAAAGCCATTTGCCACCAACTCTCTAACGTGAAGAAGAAAAAAATGATGGAGATGTTGAGGTATCAGGGTCAGACAGGGAAAGAAATCACTTGCTAGTAGACTTTTTTGGCTGCCAGTAAATAATGCTCCATGTCCACAAGCCCTCAGATAACTGACGGACTCAACAAATCCATATAAAATGAGGCTAAAATAAGGCAAGAAAAGAATTAAAATGAAATTTTAAGGCACGTTTCCCTGAATGATAGCCTTAAGATGTTTCAAATACTGAAACAATCTAATAGAGACTTACATCTGTAGACAATTTTTGGAGGTTGTGGAGATCAACACTACTGAAGTGCTCTATGGACCACTGCTAGTTCTGAAATTCTCTGTTACCAGTCTGGGGTAAGACAACTACAGAAAGTGAGAGTTTCCCCTGACAACTGTATTGCCTTCTGTAATAGATAAGTTATATGCAAAGCTTATAACAATAACAACAACAACAACAATCCATAAACTGGTTCTTAAGCACAGTTTTGAGTTGCACTGGTTTCCATATATTCTGATCAGGTGGTATATACAGTGGGTATAACATATTTATATAATATTTTACTGGTTATAAAGCACTTGCCTATATGTCATCTCATCTAGTCTTCCTAACAACCTCATGGGGTGCTGTTATCCCCATTTTATGAGGATGAAGAAGAAATTTATCAATATTACAACTAATCAAGTAAATTGGTAGAAACAAGACTTTGACTTGGCCCTCCTAACTATATCCAGTGTCTCTCTGAGTCTATAAAAACTGCCATTATCTGCACAGGATTAAGTACATTAATCTGTTTCTTCAATTTTATATTCTGAAAAACAAAAAGTATAAATCTGCGAAAAATACAAAATGTTAGGTATTTTCTGTGGTAGACAGAATAATGGCCTGCCCAAAGATGTCCACATCCTAATTCCCAGAATTTGTGAATATATTACCTTACATGGCAAAGGGACATTTCAGTTGTGATTAAATTAAAAATCTTGAGATGGGAAAGTTATCCCAGATTATCCAGATAAGCCCACAGTAATCAGAGGGATCCTACCTGGGAAAGACAGAGGCAGGAGAGGATCAGAGAAGACGTGACCACAGAAGCAGGGATAAAAGTGGTACTACTTCAAGGAAGGAAGGGGCCATGAGCAAGGAATGCCAGCCTCCTTAGAAGCTGGGAAAAGCAAGGATGGGGATTATTCACCTCGAGAACTTTCAGAAGGAAGCAGTCGTGCCAACATCTTGACTTTAGCCCAGTGATGCTGATTTTGGACTTCTGACCACCAGAACCGTAAGACAAAAGCTTTAAGCTGTTTTGTGACACTAAGTTTGTGGCAATTCGTTATAGCAGCAAGAGGAAAATAATACATTTTCTAGTAAAAATTCTCTCATTTCAGGATAAATGAAACAAACATACATATATATATGTAAAGGATACAAGTCCATTCTGATAACATTGTACCAGTTTCTTGACAGATTTAAGTTGTTTTTCTTCCAAATCATCCTAAAACAAGTTATCTATTTTAGTTCTTTGTGCTATTAAATCTGTTGAGATTTTTAAAATTTTCTTTAATATAAAAAGAAAGTAGACATTAAAATTATCAAGTAATTCTTAAATTACTATAATGTAAGCATTATAAAGTGTTTCCTGAAACAGTGAAGGAAAAATAAACACACCATTTAAATTTGATTAGGAAACTGAGAATCAAAACTAAATTGATATAAAAGCAGCATTTGTTTCCAGAAATAATATTAAGAATACTTGAATTTACCGAGCAGTTTTCTATGCCATGCACAATATATGCACTATAGATACATGTTATTTCATTAATTTTTAAAACAACCCTATTAGGAAGTACCATAACTATCTCTCTTTTCCAGAATAGGAAACTCAAGCTGAAACCCTAATTTGTCCAAAATCCCCCAGCTAATAAGTGGTGGTGTTAGGAGTCAAATTTGGCAATCTGACTGCAGAAATTATATTTTTAACCTCTAAATTATTTCCAGCATACTGGCACAAACATCTTCAGCCAATTAAAACAAAACAGAACTCAATACAGTAATGTGTTTGTTTACATAACTGAATCACTCTGTCCTTTTAAAGTCCTTAGATCCTTCATGAGAAGCTGTGGCATTTTTATACATTTTTTTGGTCTACCCCTATTTAACAACTAGTAGGAGCTCTATGCGGTTTTCTTTCTTTTCTTTTTTTTAAAATGCAGATATATTCAAAATTAAAAATAACTTTCACAACAAACACAGCCAGCAAGAGATACATTATTTTTATTGTGCTTTTTCTCTGTTAAAATGTAGAAACTAAAAAATGTTAAAACAATACCTAATTTTTGTGCCTACTAATCACTAGACATTGTTTGGTTTTGATGGGCTCTACCATGATCAACCCATTTTCCACATATTAAAAGTATGCAACCTTCATCCTGTAGTAATTTTATACTTTGTGTTGGCTTTTAGGTACTGTGTTGATTCTTGGGTAATATCAGGAGAGTGTGGTGTATAAGCAAGCATTAAATGCATTTATTATCTTTTCTCCCAATGCCTCTCCACTTGGAACCTTATATCTGAAATAATTTCATCTCCATTCCATTCTGTATAAGATTCTTCTCGAAATAGATTACTTAGGAGTATGTATGAGTATGTATGTATGTGTAAATAGATATCCAGATTTCATATCAGAAAATTTTTAGTACATCATGATACACTTTTTCTACCCTTGCTCCCCACATCCTACTTTGTAACAAGCAATTAATAAAGGCTAGAAGAGTCTTCCTCTACTCTTATGATTCTCTTTTATATCCACCATTGATTTGTCCATCCCACAAAACCAAATCTAATCTCCTCCAGCCTCCCTACCAGGTTAAATACATTCATACTAACTTATTTAAACAGTCCTTGAATATAAGACACTTACTATTTGAAATGTTTTCAACAAAAAGAAAGAAATGAGACTTATTTGGGGGGGAACACTTGTTATGGTTCAGGGAAATCATAGTTTATGAGTGATACAGTAGAGAAATTTTCTCTCAAAGCTTACTTTATCAGTCTCTTCAAGGAGGTTGATGACACGATTTAGGTCCATGGTCTTGAAAGCACCCTAAAAAAACACACAACTCTTAGAATTCTGTCATGAGAATCAAGAAATCACATCAAACACATTATTTTTATATGATATTGCTTGGCAACTTAAAAATATCTTATGACAAAAAGATAGTGAGGGGAAGGGGATGATGGAGGGATGGGCAAAATGGATGAAGGGAAGTGAGAGATCATAGGGATGAAGGTACAGACAGCATAGGAAATATGGTCAACGGCATGTAATAGTGTCTGGTAACATATGGGAGCTACATTTGTGGTGAGCACAGCATAACAATAGATTTGTGGAATGACTATGTTGTACATCTGAAACTAACGTAAAATTACGTGCCAACTATACGTCAATTTAAAAAAAGGGGAGAATGAAAAGCTTATAAGAGTTAAAAAAAATCCTCTTGAATTCTAGTATTATCTTATAATCTTACTGTCTTTAAATTTTATTAGTCCTGAAAGGCCCAAGAAAGCATCTGGAATAAAGTACTTCCATGCTTTGGAAAGTGAAATGATGTGGTACACGGATATTACACATCCCAAGCATGCAAATTACATCAAATTTGCCTATGCAGATATACATAAGACTTGCTTCTAAACTACAGGTAGGAGATCACCTTCCTGAACAAGGTATCCCCTCTCTCATAGTTACCAGCATGCTTACAGTCATCCACATTAGAAAACAGAATGTCCAGGTGCCTGGGTGGCTCAGTCAGTTAAGCTTTGCTTTTGACTCAGACTCAGGTAAACAGGGAATCTGTTACTCCCTCCCTCCCTACCCCCTAAGCTCCCCCCACCGGCTTGAGGTGCACCCTCTCTCTCAAATAAATAAATAAAATCTTCAAAAAAAGAAAACAGAATGTCCAAGGTCAATAGATTTTATATCTTAAATATTTCTTGAGGCCATACCATCTTACTGATTTATTCAGTTCTCATCTCTCACTCAGTTGGGAAGGTTCCCTGCTGTTCTCCCCGCCTCTACTCTTGTACCCTTCAACATGGTCTTCTACTCTACAGTCTTGATAACAAAATTCAAATCTGAACATAACCCATCTAAACCATTCAATGACTCTCCATTAATGCCCCTCACCCCTCCTCTATTTTCATTTGTTGTGATAATCCTATTCCTCTCCTTGGTTAACCCCCACATGTGCTTCAAAACTCAGCTCAAGTGTTGCCTCCCCAAGGGATAAAAAAGGATAGAACAAATGTCCTTCCTTTGTACTCTCAAAGCACCCTAAAAGCATATCCATTACAGTTCCCATCATAGTTCTAATATGATTTACATGTTTATCCCCCCGCACACACACACACACCCTGCCCAAAGCTCACTTAAAGACAAAGACTTATTCTCTGGCATCCTCAGCATCAAAACCTGGCCCTGGCATATAAAGTTATTTGTAGGTAAGTGGAGAAGGAAATGGAAGGTGCTATCAAATTTAAGTACTTACACAAAAATATTTTGTATACTATTTTCTTTTTTTGTTTACATGTATAAATACATGTATTTATATAGTTTTTTCCTTTTTTGTTTACATGTGTAATACATAATTTCACTTAGTGTTAACACCATTGTATTTTCTGATTTTTTAAATCTATAATACATACCTTTCCATATTTCTACATAGATATTATTTCAGTGACTCTTAAATCTAGAATTTCCTTTCCTTTCACAATTACGAACTCATATTCTGATCTCAGGCAATGTCTTTCAAAAACAATTTTCAGCTAGGTATTCTAATTTTAAGTCTGTAGAATAAGTAACTGTGTGAGTTTATTTACGAAAAATGATTTTTACTTAAAAAGTTAACAATCAAAAAGGATTTGCTAAATACTGATTTATACCTGGTATTATGGTTATCCTTAAACACTGTTACATTTTACTGTTAACTTGTTTAAAAAAACTTGTTTACTGTTATCAAAAAATTTGATGAACAGAATTTTGCCTTCTAAGATTTGGGGACTTAACAGTGCCATCTGCCACTATCTTGTCTTCTTTTTTCCCCTTGTATTCTCTGAGAAATATATATAGTGAGTTTTTATTTTCAGATTTTCTGCAAAATTGGCTTTGAGGGCTGGAAAGCATATTGAAATGAAAAGTCAATGCAAAAAAAATTTTTTAAAG
This sequence comes from Ursus americanus, assembly GCF_024610735.1. Lineage (NCBI taxonomy): Eukaryota > Metazoa > Chordata > Mammalia > Carnivora > Ursidae > Ursus > Ursus americanus. The sequence goes on from NC_142129.1 coordinate 71,178,750, forward strand.
ATTTTATTTATTTATTGAGAGAGAGAGTGTGTGTGTGAGAGAGAGAGAGAGAGCATGAGCAGGGGGAAGGGCAGAGGGAGAAGCAGACTCCCCACTGAGCAGGGAGCCCAATGTGGGGCTCGATCCTGGGACTCTGGGATCATGACTCAAGTCGAAGGCAGACACCTAACCAACTGAGCCCCCAAATTTTCTAATACCTGCACGTATTATCCGAATTGTTCTCTCCAAATGAGCAGGTATAACTTTTATTAAGAAACAGAGAAAAGGAAAGGTTAAAGCATAGATTCCTCTTAGATTTCTGTTGGATTATTACTTCATGCTACTCTGTGTTTTACTTGCTTGGCATATATTATATTTTTAAGATTTCTCCTTCCCTCCCTCATTTAGCCTTTTTCTCCTTCCACAAATATTTATAAGCAGCTACTATGTTTCAGAAACTGTGCTAGGTATGGGGACCAATATTGCTCACCTCAAGTAGCTATCAGTCTGGCATGGAATACAAGTAATACAGATAACATGCTACAAAATGCTCCACGAATGCTGAAAAGTGTACTCAGGAAGCACACAGACTGGAGACACAGAAAGGCACTGGACAGCTTTTGGAAGAAGTAATCTGCAGGCAGAGGTGAGACGGAGTAGGATTTGTGAGATGAACTGAAGGTTTGAGAGATGGAGATGGGGGAGTAGCATGTGTGAGGGCCTGGAGGCAAGAGAAAATAAGGCATTGAGAGGATGGAGAGGAGCTCACTAAGTTGGAGAAGACACTGCAGGGAATAGTAGCTACAGATGATGCTAATTAGGTAAGGAGAGGTCAGACGGATGTGGGAAACAAAGGCAAAAGAAAACTTAAATTTCCTTACTACTTACAGCCCATTCACAAGTCCTTGAATCAGGCAGAGTAACATTCCTTTAGGGACTCAGCTGCCTCAATGTCAATACTTTGCTAAGGGCAAAAGGCAATCTTAGCCCTTCCTCCAGGATTCTGTAAGTCTACTTTTTAACATATAAAAATTCTTTTGGAAACTTCCTTTCTCTCACACCCTCTCCCCTGCAAGATACATGTTGGCAATTATCCTCCAAGCATATGACCCACTGATAAACATCTGAAGAGTCTCATGACTGAGTTTTTACTAAACAGTAATAAATGACCTTTTCCTAACAAGAGCTAGCCCCCTGAGGATCCTGGAAACCTTGTTTCCAAAAATACCTGGGAGGCTTACACTATCCCTAACCCCCTCCCAACTTGAAAGTCTGTAATGGGCCACTCCTCATGACCCCAGAGCAGCTCTTTCTGTCTGGTCCCCCTGCTGTAATAAAACCCTTTTAGCTCCAAAGACGTCTCAAGAATTCTTTCTTGGCCGTTGGCTTTACCCTAACATCTTTCCTACATCAAAATCATGAATAACAATAATGATCATAACATGATGGTGATGTCTATTTCCAGGTACAGTTGTAAGCACTTTACATGTGTTTACTAATTGCATTCTATGAGGTAGGTACTATTTTCAACTCCATTTTACAGAAGGCCTTGTATGTTATGCCAAGGATCTTCAGAGACTGTTGAATGGTTTGAGAGACTGTATATAAACAGACTATCTATGGCAACAGAACTCTTACCTACAATATTTGCAGCAAACAAACTGGGGAGCAATTTGCTCAGGAAAGTCAGGATTTGGCCAATGACTACCAGATTCCCTATTTTTTGCCCGTCGTATGCTATGTAGGAACAACCAGAAAAAGCCAAATATGTTTCCCAAATCAATCACATAGAATGCCGTTTGTAGTTAGCCCAACTCCAACTTCCCCATGGCAACGACCTTCAACCAGAGCATATTAGAAGCATTCCTCTTTTTCACTACAAAGCTTCCCTGCCTGCCTTGGAGTCTCTGCCAGATTAAGTAATGCTAGCTGACTGTCTTTCTATAGTAAGCTCTGAATATTAAATAGTCTCTGCTTATTTTCATGAAGGTGGTCTTTGTTTATTTCCACAGGCTTTAACCAGAGAGGTGTAACAATAAAAAAAAATTTAGTTAGCTGAGTATAGACTGAACTGGAAAGGTCTAGGATGAACTGGAAAGGAGGTGGGAGACATCTGTAAAAGGCCTTGACTAAGGTACTGGCAACTGGATAGACAAAAGGGAATGGAATGAAAAACATCATGGAAGTAGAATCAGTGGGACCTAAGGAGTGATTTGATTTGTTGGGAGAGAGAAGAAAAGGTGATGATGACTCCTGGGCTTGAGGAATTATAGAAGTAGTGACACCCTTTGCTGAGACAGGAAAGGCTGGAGGAAGAGACTTGTGTTGAGGCTGGAGAGAAGTTAAACTGGGGGGCAGAGATCTCCAAATCAGAGGCTTAAAGTAATAATTGGAAGAGTTTGGGTAAATGAGAACACACGACAGAGTGAATCAAAAGAGGACATACGGAGGAAAGTATCAAAATAATTGCTGCTAACATTATATATATATATATAAGATATTTATGGAGAATTGTAAAAACATTTAACAAAACCTTTTAAGATCAAAAGTTTAATAAGTTGTTTTGAAGAAAATTAGACCTTCACTTACAGTTATAGGATGAACATATTTTCCCATTTTACCAAGAGACATGTCAAAAGGGAGAAATACTCCTCATTTGATACATAGTTACAGGGAAAAGAATTAATATTTACTGTGGTCCTTTTATATGTCTGGCACTTTACATTTCTTTCTTTCTCTCTCTCTCCCTTTCTTTCCTCCTTTCTCCCTTTCTTTCCTTCTTTCTTTCCTTCTTTCTTTCTTTCTTTCTTTCTTTCTTTCTTTCTTTCTGTAGGCTCCATGCTCAACGTGGAGCTTGAACTCATGACCCTGAGATCAAGAGTTGCATCCTCTACCAATGCAGCCAGCCAGGTGCCACCTCCCTTTTTAAAAAAAACTTTATATCTTAATTAGTCCTCAACTTTACCATATAAACTTAATATTATTATCCTGTTGATGAAACTGGGGCCTTACTTGTTAAGGTCACAAAGCTAGTAACTGGGCTAGCAGGTCTGTCTCATGCAGGAGTGCTGGTTCTTTGCACCCTACTTCTCTGCCTTACTTCTCAGCTGAACACAGAGGTTATTTCTAGCAATTATTCCAAAACTAGAGTAGGCAATTTTAATGATACAGTCCATGGCAGTATTACAGACAATGGTAGGATAGGACATCAACTAGAAGATTGTGGAGGTTTTTAGAGGAAGAGCAAATTTGGGCAAGGAAGCTCAGCTATGATACCTATACAAGTCAAGTAATCACAGTTTATTGATTCTACAAAGATTTTTTGAGTGCCTACACCGTGTCAGACATTGTTCTAGATGCTAAAGATATGGTATTGAATAAAACATACAAAATCTCCTGCTTTCATATAGAATCAATATATTTTGTTTTGTACAGTGAAGAAAACCCCCAAGAAAACAAAAAGACAACCCACTGAATGGGAAAAGATATTTGCAAATTATACATCAGATAAGGGGTTAATATCCAAAATATATAAAGAACTTATATAACTCAACACCAAAAAACCCCCCAAAACAATCCAATTAAAAAGTGTGCAGAGGACCTAAGTTGATATTTAGGAAAAGGAATCCTCGTACACTGTTGGTGGAATGTAAATTGGTACAGCCACTATGGAAAACAGTATGGAGGTTCCTGAAAAAGTTAAAAAGTAGAACTATCATATGATCCAATAATACCACCCCTGGGTATTTACCCAAAAGAAAACAAAAACACTAATTCTAAAAGATATACGCGCCCCTATGCTTATTGCAGCATTGTTTACAATAGCCAAGATATGGAAGCAACCAAAGTGTTCAATGATAGATGAATGGGTAAGGAAGATGAAGTATATACAAACAATGGGACATTACACAGCCATGAAAAAGGATGAGATTGTGCCATTTGTGACAACATGGATGGACCTAGAGGGTTTTAAGCTAAGTGAAATAAATCAAACTGAGAAAGACAAATACCATATGATTTCACTCATATGTGGAATCTAACAAGAAACAAATGAATACACAAAAAGCAGAAACAGACCTATAAATACAGAGAACAAACTGATGGTTGCCAGAGGGGAGAGCGTGGTGGGGCTGGGCAAAATGGGCAGGAGGTACAGGCTTCCAGTTGTGGAATGCATAAATCACAGGGATGAAAGGTACAGCATAGAGAATATAGTCAATGATATTGTAATAGCATTGCATGGTAACGGATGGTAGCTATGCTTATGGTGAGCACAGCATCGTGTACAAACCTGTGAAATCACTGTGTTGTACAGTTGGACCTGCTAGCCCAGTTACTAGTTTTGTGATCTTAACAAGTAAGGCCCCAGTTTCAGCAACAGGATAATAATACTAAGTTTATATGGTAAAGTTGAGGACTAATTAGGATATAAAGTTTAAAAAAAATTTCTACTCTGAGCTCAGAGTCATGGGGGAGAAGCACACATAAGCATTAAGATCAATTTCCTACACTTAAGGAACCCATATTCTAGGGGCAGAGACAAAATTTAGAC